>NC_084802.1:240185732-240424232 GCF_963169125.1 Humulus lupulus | reverse complement strand
TAGGGGTGCTGGCCCCAGTGATCAGAAGAGGAAGGTTCCTGACACCTTCCCAGTTCCAGGTCCTGACAGGAGACCCTGTGGTATTACAATGGGCCGTCCTGGGGGTAGTGAAGCCTGGAAGACTCGTCCTGAATGCCCTAGATGTAAAAGGCGCCATTTGGGAGAGTGTAGGGCAAAGGCCTGCTACTTGTGTGGAGCAGTGGGTCATTTTAAGAAAGATTTCCCTCAGGTAGGGAAAGAAGAGCCCAGGAAGGTGGACAGCTCGGCCCCAGCTCGAGTGTTCACGTTGACACAAGCAGAAGTTGAGGCTTCCCCCTCAGTTGTTACAGGTCAGCTTCTTAGTGCTGGAATCCCTTATAATGTGTTGATTGATTCTGGTGCTACACATTCTTTTGTTGCTAGTAGCATTATTGATAGACTGTGTAGACCTTGTGATTTTTATGCTGTGGGGTTTGGTACTTTGTTACCCACTGGAGAGTTAGTGGTATCCAAAAGATGGATCAGATCTTTGCCAGTGACAGTGGAGCGCAAAGAGTTATCATTGGATTTGATAGAGTTAGTTATGACTGACTTCGATATGATACTCGGTATGGATTGGTTGGCAAAGTATGGGGCAACTATTGATTGTAGAAGGAAGATGGTCACCTTTGAGCCTGAAGGTGAGGATCCTTTTGTGTTTGTTGGTGTTGTGCATGGACCTCGTATTCCTATGATTTATGTGTTGTGGGCCAGGGATCTATTGCAAAGAGGTTGCATTGGGTTCTTATCCAGTGTGGTTGATACCACCAAGTCATGCCAGTGAGACCAGAGGATACTAGACTTGTATGTGAATTCCTGGATGTGTTTCCAGAAGATTTGCCAGGATTGGCACCACACAGGGAAATTGAGTTCGTTATAGAACTGGCGCCAGGAATAGAGCCAGTGTCTAGAGCGCCTTACAGAATGGCCCCAGCTGAGTTGAAAGAATTGAAGGTGCAGTTGCAAGAACTGTTAGACTTCGGTTTTATTAGACCTAGTTTCTCACCTTGGGGTGCGCCAGTTCTGTTTGTGAAAAAGAAGGATGGTTCTCTGAGAATGTGTATAGATTACAGAGAACTGAATAAGTTGACAATTAAGAATAAGTATCCTTTGCCAAGGATAGACGATCGGTTTGATCAGTTGCAAGGTAAGAAGGTATTCTCAAAGATCGACCTTCGTTCTGGTTATCATCAGTTGAGGGTCAAGGAGGGAGACATACCGAAGACTGCCTTTCGTACCAGGTATGGGCATTATGAGTTTCTAGTTATGTCATTTGGATTGACTAATGCCCCTGCTAATTTTATGGATTTGATGAACAGAGTGTTCAAGGATTACTTAGACCAGTTTGTGATCGTCTTCATCAATGATATTCTGGTATATTCTCAGACTGAGTGAGAGCATGAGCAGCATCTGAGGTTGGTTCTACAGAGACTGAGAGAACACAGGTTGTTTGCTAAATTTAAGAAGTGTGAGTTCTGGTTGTTTCAGGTATCCTTTCTTGGACACATTGTCAGTAAGGAGGGGATTAAGGTAGATCTAGCAAAGATCGAAGCGGTCAAAGATTGGCCAAGGCCAAAGAATGCTTCTTAGGTTAGAAGTTTCCTTGGGTTTGCAGGTTAGTACTGGCGTTTCGTGGAAGGGTTCTCGAAGATTGCTACTGCTTTGACTGAGCTGACACGCAAGAGCCAGAAATTTGTGTGGTCAGATAAATGTGAGAATAGCTTCCAGGAACTGAAGGAGATATTGATTACAGCTCTGATTCTGAGTCTACCGATAGATCAGGAGAAGTTTGTGATTTACTACAATGCTTCTCATCATTGTTTGTGTTTTGATGCAATCAGAGAAGGTGATAGCTTATGCTTCTTGTCAGCTGAAGGAGTATGAAAAGAGATATCCCACTCATGACTTAGAGTTGGTGGCTGTGGTTTTTGCTTTAATGATATGGAGGCATTATCTCTATGGAGAAAAGTGTGAGATCTATACAGACCACAAGAGCCTGAAATACTTCTTCACCCAGAAAGACCTGAACATGAGGCAAAGGTGTTGGCTGGAATTAGTAAAAGATTATGATTTTGAGATTCTGTATCATCCAGGAAAAGCCAACGTGGTAGCTGATGCTTTAAGCCGGAAGGGTCCGGGACAGATTCATGGTATGAGGCTGATAGCCAGGGAGTTAGCAGATGATATGACCCCAGACCTGGTATAGAGTTGCTGGTGGGCCAGTTGGCTAACATTACGCTACATTCTACGCTGTTGGGGAGAATCAAAGAAGGTCAGTGGAGTGATCCACAGCTGATCAAGATTAGAGAGGATGTTTTGGCTGGAGCATCCAGAGATTATTCAGTGTCAAAGTTAGGCTTGTTGAGATACAAGGGGCAAATATGTGTTCCGTTAGACACCGCATTGAGGCCAGAGATTCTGGATGAATCTCATACTACACCTTACTCTTTGCATCCAGGCACCACGAAGATGTATCAGGATGTGAGATCGTTATATTGGTGGCCGGGGATGAAGAGAGATGTAGTAGAGTATGTGGCTAAGTGCTTGACATGTCAACAGGTCAAGGCTGAGCATCAGAGGCCGGCAGGGTTATTGCAGCCTCTAGATATCCCAGAGTGGATGTGGGAAGACATCACAATGGATTTTGTGGTGGGCTTACCCAGGACTACCGGTCCGCATGATTCCATTTGGGTGATAGTGGATCGCTACACCAAGTCAGCTCACTTTCTGCCAATGAGGACTACATATACAGTTGATCAGTATGCAAATCTCTATGTGAGAGAGATCGTGCACCTCCATGGAGCACCTAGGTCGATCGTGTCAGATCGGGACCCCACTTTTACTTCCATGTTTCGGGGGAGTTTGCAGAAAGCCATGGGGACACAGTTGAAGTTCAGTACAGCTTATCATCCTCAGACAAATGGGCAATCTGAAAGGACTATCTAGATATTGGAAGACAAGCTGTGAGCATGTGTGTTGGACTTTGGTGGATCTTGGAGTAAGTATCTGCCTTTGATAGAGTTCTCCTATAATAACAGTTATCAGTCTACCATTGGAGTTGCACCTTATGAGATGCTGTATGGTAGGAAGTGTAGATCTCCCGTTCATTGGGATGAGACAGGTGAAAGGAGATACTTAGGTCCTGATGTAGTTCAGAGGACCAGCGAGGCTATTGAGAAGATTAGAGCTCGAATGCTCGCTTCTCAGAGTAGACAGAAGAGCTATGCAGATCCCAAGCGCAAGAACGTGGAGTTCCAGGTAGGAGACTATGTTTTCCTCAGAGTCTCGCAATGGAAAGGGGTGAGAAGGTTTGGGAAGAAAGGCAAGCTGAGCCCTAGATTTATAGGTCCATTTGAGATCCTGGAGAGGATTGGTCAGGTGGCTTACAGATTGGCCTTGCCTCCGGTGTTGTCTGCCGTGCATAATGTGTTCCATGTATCAGCTCTTCAGAGGTATGTATCTGATGTGAGCCATATTTTGAGTTACGAAGATCTGGAGCTTGAACCAGATCTCTCCTTAGAGGAGTAGCCAGTTCAGATACTTGACAGAAAGGACAAGGTCCTCAGGAACAAGCCGATACCTTTGGTTAAGGTATTGTGGAGGAACAGCAAGGTCGAGGAAGCGACTTGGGAGCTGGAGTCAGATATGCAAAGTCAGTATCCCAAGCTATTCAGGTAAATTTCGAGGAAGAAATTTCAGTAAGGAGGGGATAGTTGTAATGCCCTGAATTCTCCATTATGGTTTAATGACGGGAATAGTAGGCCGGGAGGGCCATACTTGTTTAATTATGCCATTAATTGTTAAATGCATGTATATGTGGATTATATTATAATATGATGTGAAATGCATGCATGTGAGTCCATATTTCTAATTACAGGGGTGTGATGATAATTTGGCCCGTTGAGGGTAAATTGTATATTTGTGTGCATGTCGGTGATATATTTTGAGACCACATTATAATGTGGGTTTGTTCGAGCCATTCGGCATGAAACGATCATGGTATGTTAATTAGCGGTCTGGTCATAACAGGTTTGAGTTCGAGGCTTAGGAGGAATCTCAGGGTGATTTTGATGATTAGAGTGTTACTGGGAATTATAGGGTAACAGGTTTGAGTTCGAGGCTTAGGAGGAATCTCAGGGTGATTTACCAAGACCTCAAGTGATATTCACTCATCTATTTGAAAGCTATGAGCTCTGTGTGATTATAATGATAATCATTTGATGATGTTTACATATAATGCTATGTTTTCTGGCTGGGCTTTGGCTCATGGGTGCTATGCGGTGCAGGTTAAGGGAAAGAAAAGCTCACCCAGCCTTGAGTGGAGAGCTTAGGTGGTGATGTGTACATATGCGGCCGCTTGACCACCACGACCAAGGAGTTCTCAGAGGAACTAGGGGGTTTACCCTATTTTTGCCGCTTAGGTCGGCGGGGTTTTTAATTTTGGAACTGTAATGACCATTTTTGAGTTGTAAATAACTTGTAAATGTTCTTGTGGGCCCATGAACAATTTTATGTATCAATAAAACATATCCTTTCCTTTTTATTGGTTTTCACCTTAACCTGTTAATAACACTTAGAACACGGTTTTAACCAAAGGACTCAGGCAATGAGTCAAATTTTTGGTTCACCGTTCACGGTAACTGTTCTAGGGTAACCAGGGTGTTACAGGAACTTTGGGTTCCAAGCTTGCACATGAATGCATAAACCATACATCATAAATGCAATATTACAGTGACAAAATAAGAATATAACACATAACACACTTATACAAAACAAATTTCTTAAGCTTGTACAAAACATATACCAAAGTTCACTAGAGTTTTACCTAAGTGTATTCTCGGATTTTGGCATGAGTGCCCTCTCAAATATGCCTAAAAGTTCACTTAAGGGGTGGTTGAGCCCAAAAATAAGGCTCAATAGTAATATGGGCCTAAAGTCCACTAAAACATGATAAAATTATAAAGATAGCTTCCTTAAATGTCATTAGAGTCCCCTCATAATATTTGTAGAAACCACTTTATATTTTTTTATCCAAAAAAGGCCAAATAAGACTTTTCCCTCAAAATACTATCAAATAAAAAAAATTCTAAAATTTCTTTAATCCATTAAATTTTTAGAAATTTGATAAAATTTTATGCCCAAACTTAATTTTTGCCATAATTATTTATTTTGCAATATCTATTATCCGAGATTTTACCCGGTAAGGTCTTTTTTAGTTTTGGTCCGATACCGAAATTCTTAGTTTGACCAAAAGTCAATTAAATTCATAATGATGCATTATAGGTCAGTACTAGAACAGACTTATCATGCAAGCGTCATAGGTCAGTTATGGTACAAACGACAAGTGGCGTACACATAATTTGAATTTGATTTTTTTTTAATTTTATATTATAAATTTATAAATTCGTTCTTAGTTGATTTAACTCATAAATATATATAATTTTTTTGTGTATAATTAGTTGTAAAATTATAGTGAATAATGCTACTTTATAATTTTGTTAATAGAAATTTAAATTATATATTTTTAATTTAAAATAAATTACATATTTATAAATATTAGAATAAATTAAATTAAATAAGTTGGAGATTTATAATTTTAAAATAAAGTATCAAAATTTTTTAAATTAGATATTTTTAATTTTTAACATCATAGGTCGGTTCTGGAACTGACTTATCATGCTGCAGTTGTAGAACAGACTTATGATGCAAACATCATAGGTCACTTATGCTACAAACAACTTGTGGCATGAATATAATTTGAATTTATATTTTTTTTATCATAAATTCATTCTTAGTTGATTTAACTCATTAGTATATGATTAAAATGAAAACTTATTAATATAGATAATTTATTTGTGTGTAATTAGTTGTTATAAATTTAAATTGATTAATATTACTTTATAATTTTGTGAAAAAAACTTGAATTATATATTTTAAAATTAAATTAAATAAATTACATATTTATAAATATTATAATAAATTATATTAAATAAATTGGGGATTTATAATTTTAAAATAAAATATCACTTATCATGAGTTATAAAACAGACTTATCATTAGGGTTGGCAATTCATGTAAACGTGTCAAATTCGTGTCGACACGATTATGACACGACACGATTCAGGTAAACACGAATATGACACGATTATTAAACGTGTCAAAAATACGAACACGACACGATTATTAAACTGATCAACACGACACGAACACGATAACACGATTATGACACTATTAATCATAACTATATGAAAAAAATCATAAAACATATGCAAATTATTCGTGTTATTGTGTCTGACACGATTAAGGTAAACACGAACACTGTACGCCCTAATTATCCACGGGCTATTAGCGGGCTGAGAAATGGCATAATTATATATCAGCCACGTGGATGCCATGTACCCGGAGCTGCTGTTACCAGGTCCCACCTCTTTAGCTCAAGGTAACCAAAGGCTTACTAAGGTTACTAAGGAGTCAGGTCAGAAGTATGGACACCGCGGGCTAAGAAGACATCCAGCTCGAGGTGCGAGCTTGAGTTGGCGTCTGTGACCCCTTATTAAGTCAACCACGCAATGTAAACGTGCATATATCAGACATCACGTGTCTGATATATCCCTGAATTCTCGGACACACAGCATAAACGTGCATGTTCAGGCACCCACGACTGGGTCGAGCCTTGCGGCCCATTATCCTCCTTACCTATTGATTAGACCACACTTCATTTGTCAGGTTTTAGGAATTAATCACGAATGTCACAGAGGTGACATGATGGGTAAGAAGGTCACGGGATGACCCCCCCTTGCCAACCCCAGGTGCCCTCTCCTATAAATATGGAGACCCTAGGAGTTACAAAGGGTTGGATTCTATTGTGTAAAGAAACACCCTGTAAAGAATACCAGAAAGGTACCAATAATATTAGCTGGTGGAGTAGAAGGATTTTAACCTTCGAACCACCTAAAAAGATATTTGTGTCACCATTTTATTTTAAGAGCATTCGTCTATTACGGTTCATTACTTAGCACTAATCCCACTCTCTTATTCTATAAATTATCTGTTGGCGAAAAACTGCGTCAACAAACACGACACGATTATTAAACGTGTCAAAAACTCAAACACGAACACGACACGATTATTAAACGTGTCGTGTTCGTGTTTACCTTAATCGTGTCGTGTCGTATCATCATGTCGTGACCCAAATTGCCACCCCTACTTATCATGATGCACTATATACCAGTTGCTCATGGGCTGACTTACCATGTTAAAATCTGGCCATAAAAACTAAAAGCCCAAAAAAGAATTTAAGTGTCTAGCATCTTCTTCTTCACTGTACACCCCTGCAAATTCATTTTCTTCTTCTTCTTCTTCATTCCTCCAGCAACCCAAACGACTCTCCCTCCTCAACTTCGGTCATGATAGCGACTCTCCTTCCTCAACTCCAGTTGTTAGAGTGCCCATTCGTCCTCAACTTCCGTCTCTCTCTCGCTAGCTCATCGTTCGGCAGCAGCTCCCTCCATCTCTTTCTCGCTGGGTGGTTCTCTTCACTCTGACCATCTCATCTTGCTCAGATCAGTCTCATCAGTAGAATATTTATTCATATATTTTTACTCATTATATGTCGTATATAAATAGTAGAACATATACGATTTAATGGGGGCGGGGGGGGGGGGTCGGTGGTTGTGTATATTTTGAACCCAAATGTATATACTTCATGCGTTCAATCAATTATGCCAACTACACAATTCGAATTGCTCTTCTTTCCCAAATGACTTTATGTGCAAATCCAGTAAATTCCTTTGATTATATAGACACCGCTTATTGCAATATTGGTGCTACTTTGGCCTCCGAATATTCGAAAACCAAAACCAATTTATAATTTGCTTTCAAAATTTTGCATGAAAGAAACTGAGAAGTGAGTATTATTTATCTTTTGTCGAACACATGGAGGACTACTACTTAGGTTCTGTGTATCTGATTTCTGTTTTTATGGAATTATTTTGCTTATGTTTTATAAATATTTTATGAGCTTCCTACGAAGCTCAAATCAGACAGTTTGATGGTACGAGGTAGTATTGGTAGGTGTGTTGACTTGCTTTAATTTCTGCGACTGAGATGTGAACTTTCTTTTGTTGTTATTTTTATCATTAAAAAAAATAATTAGGTTCAATTGAACATTATGCCAGAGCAAAACAGAGCAAGATGTGGGCGTTTTTTTTTAAAAAAAAATTAATATGTTCGCATATATATATATATAAACTATATACATAATAATTTTTCTAATAAATTAGAATATGGATTATTGTTAACAATTTCTAGTGTTATACATACCAATAAATGTCATAATACTTATTAATAATAACTAAGATAATGCTCCAAACAATGTGGGTTCCAAACTAAGATATAACCATGGCTCTTGGAAAATATGAAAGTCTAGATAATTATTGTAAATGTGAGGTGAATAAGTTTGTGTGGTATTATAATTCTTATAAAACAAAGTTAAAAGGTTTCTAATTTTCTTTCGTAAGTTGTTTGCTCTATTAACAACCAAAGACTTTATTTTGTGCAGAAAATTTGTGCCTTAGTCTTGCCTACTATTATAATTGTCACTCATTTCAAAGACACTTTTTTTACCATTGTGAAACACTATTCCTTCCTTAATTTCTTATTTGTTTATTGTTGTGTTGAATACGCACGGCCCAACCTAGTTGAGGATGTCTGAATACGCACGTTCCTGCTGCGTGTCCGAGAAGTCATGGATATATCAGACACGTGATGTCTAATATATGCATGTTTACCTTACGTGGCTGACTTTATAAAGGGTCACAGCCTTCAACCCAGCTCGTACTGCGGAATGGATGCTTGACCTGACCTTCGGTCGTCGTAGCCCGGACTCTGTCTTTAAGTTATCAGAGGCAAACCCCCAACCATCCTCGAGCAAAGGAGGTATGACCTTACGACGCAGCTCCGGTTGCCAGAGATGTCCACGAGATAATCAAGGTTAGGCTGCAGCTCAGCTTTCTAATCAGCCCGTGGGAAAATCAGGGCGTACATCTGCCCCCCAAGCCCCTGCTCGTGGCACACGACGTCGGATAAGGCCACAGTAGGGGCTTTTAGGCTTCCCCACGAACTCTTCGCCTTCCGCTCTTCACGCAGGCATTTGACACGTGGAACATCGTGGTTGGCGACGGTACGTCTTCCGAGAACCGCATTTAATGGCCTAGCCTACGCTCAGCCGTCGTTTCATATTTCGAGTGCAGGACCTTGGATCCCACATCAGGGCCATCCAACGGCCCTTCTAACGTGGCCCTTCGCGTATATATAAAAGGGGTGGCCACCCTATGCATGGGCCACCCTTTTACTCAAAATTTCTCAGAACCGTTCCTAAACGCCTTTGCTTCTGGGACTTGGCGGGAACACTTTTATCTAGATGAAGCGTATGCATGATGATGCTAAGGCTGATCCCCACCATGTCTTCATGGGACCAAGAAAACATGTCCAGGCTATACCGCAGATACTTGGTCAGCTCCGTCTTCCTCTGGCTACAGAGGTTTTTCCCGAGCCTGACCGTATGTGACGGATTCTGCGGATCAATGTTCACCTCCTCGAGCTCCTCAATTGCTTGGAGCTCGGACCTGTCCTCACCTATTCGAGGGTCAATATCTTCCTTGGCGCTTTGAGGTTTTTCAATCTCAGGATCCACTGAGGGTCCCTGAGATTCCTCTTCACCCTGAATGGCCATTGCCAGCTGCCCGGGTTTAGACTTTCCCTTCATGGAAATGTTGTAGCATTCCCTTGCAGCGAGCTGATCGCCATGGATAGTTCATATTCTCGTCGAAGTAGGGAACTTCATCGCGAGGTGGCGAATGGGCGTGACGGCCTCGAAAGCTATGAATGTAGGTCGTCCTAAAATTGCGTTGTAGGCAGCGGAGCAGTCAACGACCACGAACTCGAGGAGCTTGGAGACCGTCCGAGATCCTTATCCCAGGGTGATCACCAGCCCGATCGTCCCTATTGCTGTGGATCCTTCTCCCGAAAAACCATACAGCATCATGGAGGTCACCTTCAGCTCAGCGACGGTCAAACCCATTTTTTCTAAAGTAAACCGGAATAGGAGGTTCACCAAACTTCCATTGTCGATCAATACCCTCCTAACCCTCCGATTGGCAAGCTGAACTGCCACGACCAGGGAGTCATTGTGCGGGAACTGGACACGGTCTGCATCATCTTCTGTAAAAATGATCGGCTGGCTCTCCAATCGCTGCTGCTTCAGCAGGCGCTGCTCCGGAACGAACTCTTCTCCATTGTGTGCCTTAAGTTCGTTCACGTACCTCTTCTGGGCACCCTTGCTCGTACCAGCCACATGCGGCCCTCCAGATATGGTGGATATCTCCCCTCCATCCAAGGGAGGGGGGACGTCTAGATCAATCTGAGACCTGGGCTGACTAGCCGGTACTTCTGGAGCAGGTCGAGCGGCTGGAACCCTGTTTCGCGCATACTGAGCCAAAGGACCGGCTCGGATGAGAGTCTCGATCTCATCCTTTAAGTTCCTACAATCGTCGGTGTTATGGCCAACATCGTTGTCAAAGCGGCAAAACTTGGGTCCTGTTAAGGAATTCGTTAACCGAGCTGACTCCCTTCCTTTGTATATCCTTCCAGAGATCTCCTCCGACGAGGATTCCAGTTCTCATGGCCATGAGCTTGGAGCTATCATCCGCATCTCTGGCACGAGCAGCGACGTTCACAAATCTGCTCAAGTAGGCCTTTAGAGTCTCACCAGGCTGCTGCCTTACGTTAGCCAGGGAGTCGGCCTGAACACAGGCGGCCTGAGACGCACGGAATGCCCTCTTGAAATCTGCTGAGAAAGTCTTCCAGGAGCTGATTGACTGTCTTTTACTTTGCTTGAACCACTGCCTGGCAGGTCCAATCAGGGTGGAAGGGAAGATGAGACATCTCAGCTCGGGGCCAATGTTGTGGGCCATCATCAAGGCGTTGAACATCCCCAGGTGGTCCGAGGGGTCTCTGTCCCCGTTGAATTTTGACAAGTGCGGCATACGGAAACCAGATGGGTACGCCGTTGCTGCTATGCTGGGGGCGAAGTGTTCCATTTTGTCCCCTAAATCATATTCATCTTTCTCTTTTTCTAACAGGAGCTTCCTCATCAACTCCTCCATCTGAGTCAGGCGCTCGAGGGTTTGGTCCTGATGTCCGTGGTTATTCCGGGGCTGATCAACAGCTCCGGTTCCATTGTACATATTTGGTGGGTTATTGCCCCTCCTATCTTGAGATAGGTTATTTGGGACATTCCCACCGCTACGTACTTCGGACAGGGCCCCCCTTGAGCGAGCGTGGCTCTCTCCTCCTGCCGGTGCTCCCCTATGAGAGTTAAGGCGATCTCGAAGGTCGCCTCCCTGGGTGGTTTGGTAACTTTGTGCCAAAATCAAACGCTGATGCATGTCTCCTCCTGAAAGATCACTCCGGCGACTGTTGGTCCCGTGGCTCCTGCTAGACAGGCCTGGAGTCTGCCCTCGGTGGTGATTATCCGGGCTTTCCCTTGGCGCCCTCGGTGGTGATGATCTCGAAGGTTCAGCTGATGGCGGGTTTCTCCTATTATTCCCATAGGCTGGGATATCTCGGACAGGCCGAGGAGGAGATGGATATCTAATCGAAGATGGAGGATGTCTGATTGGAGAGGCGATCCTGGTTCCGTCAGGTCGGATTAAATTCGGTGGGGGCCTTTCGGCCCTGCCAGCCCACCGGTCCCGCGCCTGGCGATCTGGATGGGGCGCAGGACGGTCGTTGGGAACGGGCTGATGCTGTGAGCCCTCCCCGGATCTCCTTCGGGATTTTCCTCGAGCTCTCCTAGGCGCTCTCGAGGATGGTTGGGAGCTAGGAGTCGACGTTCTGACTGAACGGTTGTATTGTTGTTGTTCGGCTCTAGGCCTTCCTTTGAAGTCTGCCTCCCGATGGTTTGATGAAGGGGTGGAGTTGGCTGCTGGAAGTCCATCCGAACGGCTATGCTTGGACCGGTTACCCCGGCGAGACTTAGGAGCCTCGCCTTGCCTCTCTCCGACGTTAACGCCGGTTGTGAGAGGGAGTAGTCAGGCCAGCATATCCTGGATTTGCTGACTAGCTGTCGCTAACTGGCTCCTCAGCTGAGCGTTCTCCATCTCCACCGTAGTATCATAACATGGGTTCGGATTAGGTGGCCGGGGCGCCGAACTACCAGTATCATCTTGGCCCGCCGGCTGCTTTCCTGGCCGCTGCTGGGTTTCAGGAACTTGTTCGCCAGGGATGGTAGTATGATGAGCCTCCTGCCCATCATGTTGTTCTGTCTCGTTACCATGCCTGGACACCATAGTTGGATGTTTGCAACAGCACTAATCAGACTCAAACTCTCAATGAAAGCACCAAACTGTTGACGCGGTTCTTCGCCAACAGGAAATTTAGAAAAGAAGAGAAAGGGATTAGTGCTAAAGGTGAACCGAAACAGATATATGATCTTAGGAAAAAGAAATGGCTACTCGAGACACATTTTTTAAGTGGTTCGAAGGTTAAAATCCTTCTACTCCACTAGTCGATAATATTGCTATATTCAGGGGATACAATTATAGGGTGTTTGTTACAAGAGAGAATCCAACCCTTATCAACTCCCAAGGTCTCCATATTTATAGGAGAAGGCACCTGGGAGTTGGTAAGAAGGCCATCCCGTGACCTTCTTACCCATCATGTCGACTCTGTGACATTCATGATTAATTCCTAAACCTGACACATAAGTGTGGTCAAATCCATAGGTAAGGGGATAATGGGCCGCACGGCCCAACCTAGTTGAGGATATCTGAATACGCACGTTCTTGCTGTGTGTCCGAGAAGTCAGGGATATATCAGACACGTGATGTCTGATATATGCACATTTACCTTGCATGGCTGACTTTATAAAGGGTCACAGCCTTTAACCCCAGCTCGTACTGCGGGCTGGATACTTGACCCGACCTTCGGTCGTCGTAGCCCGGACTCTGTCTTTAAGTTATCAGAGGCGAACCCCCAACCATCCTCGAGCTAAGAAGGTATGACCTTACGACGCAGCTTCGGTTGCGAGGGATGTCCACGAGATACTCAAGGTTAGGCCGCAGCTCAGCTTGCTAATCAGCCCGTGGGAAAATCAGGGCGTACATGTTGCTTTGATTCTTTTTAATTTTGAGTTTGTGTTGTTTGATTACAACAAATTTTTTCAATATTTACTTAACGTCCTACTACACTAGAGCAGTTACTATGTGATTTTAAAATGTACCATTAGCCCGCTAATTGAAGCTTTAGGTCAAAAAGTGCGATTTATTTAAGTAAAGACTCATTTAAATAAGACTCTAGTATAAAAGTTTAGGCATTCATTTAAATCACAAAAGTATTGCATTAGGATACAAAAATATTATTTCAAAATATATTTACACCTCAAAAGTTCATGTATAGTCGACCTAGGCGACAAAATCAGATGTTTATAACACGATCCTCAAAATCAGCCCAGCCGTGGTGGCCAGGTAGGCCAAACATGTACAAGCTGCTCCATGCTCTCCAACTCATGCTTGGTCGGCCTTTCGCTTGCCCTTACGTGCACCATAGACCACCCGTGAGCCAAGGCCTAGAAAAAAAACTCCACACACATAGCATATAACAATTCATTCTAGTAAATGCATAACTAAAACAGATACAACAGACTATTCACATAACGGCCTAAACCGACCAGGGTGCGTTACCAGGTACCAAGTTTACGGTCTTCACCGAGCGGGTGAGTACAACACCCTAGATGGCCATGTTATGGCAGCTTGCATTCAGCATGCTTATTGTTGTTCGACCTGCATTCAGCATGCTTATTGTCGTTCCCGGCCTTCGCCGATCAGCACAAACACATAAACACGACACAACAATTACATACATTCAAATACAATACTAAAGACATATAATCAGGCCATGTCCTGCTCTACGAGCACAAACAGTTTTCTTACCTGAGTCCCGAGCTGACCGTATAGTGCGATCTCGAGCATGATCCCCTAAATCTAAGCCTTAGTAGTAAAACCTAGGCACAACGCCATAATAATAAATATCCATCAAACCCTAATCCAATTAAAACTTTAGATTATTGTACTAGCCTCCGGGACATCAAATTCTACTAAACCAGGTAGTACAATCCCTCTCGAGCCGAAAGATTGAGTTCCCGAGCTTAAAACCCTAATTTTCCCAAAAAAACCTCTATCTGCGCCACGACGCCCTCAATTAGAGTCGTAGCACCCACAAAAATAGAGTCATGACCCTTTAAAAATAAGAGAGGCCATCCTTCAATTTTCTCTAGACACGCGCCGCGCCTTGCCCAGAGCCACGGCGCTAAAGCGATTCAGCGAATCCTCAAGGCCTTCTAAGTTCATACGGGTCGCGGCGGTCAAGAACAGCGCCACGCTGCGAGCCTGCGAACCTAGAATTTCCTACGATTTCAGAAATCGCAAATCCTTCCCAATTCACCCCAAACTCGATTTCTAAACCACTTCAACCACATAATTACACCAGCAACTCAAATAAGCAATAAATAACAACCCCTAGCTTCTAAAACACATCAATTACAACATAATGTCCTAAAAACTCAGACCTATGCTAATACCTATAACCCAGCCAAATACTTGAATCAAAACAGTATTTAAGATTACCTTAACAATGATTTCGTCTCCTTGAACTGAACTTCAATTACCCACAAAAACCACCCTTCAATTACAGCCTCAAATCCTTAATTCTCAGCCCCAAATTCAGAGCCTTTCCTTCAAAACTTCCCAAAACAATCCATGCCACCAAGAGAGAGAGTGAGTCGAAGAGAGAGAGAGAGAGTGACTAAGTCTTTTTCTTCTGATTAATTCTAGAGTCCTAAGTTCACAAGTCCATGTCAATCCCTTGGCACCAAAATGACCAAATTGCCCCTAACATAACTCTTAGCCCTTTAATACCACAAAGGACAAGTTCTTCATTTGCACCATTACCGCTAATTCCTCGAGTATTCTTACCAATCCCTAATTAATCCTGGCATACCCAAATACTCATTAAATGGCTACCCATTACCTGGTAAATTCCGAACACACACTAACTCCCCAAAATACCCCTAGACTCACCCCGAGCCAAGCATTGGACCCCGTTGTGACTATTTCGCGTATCTGCTCCCTTGGACCATCTCAGATCACACATCTCAAATATATCTCCACAATACTGTGGTCTCAGACATATCACAACATAACACACACATATATATACCCTAACGGGTCAAAAATTACAAATCTGCCCTTAACAACACGAACGGGCTCACATGTAAATTTAATCCACCTAAACATGCATATCTAGTCATATAATAATATAATTCGAGTAATTACGTAATGATGCACATATATCACAATTAATCACATAGTAATACAATTGCCCTCCCGACATGCTAATCAAGGCACTAAGCCACATTAGAAAATTTGGGACATTACAACTATCCCCTCCTTATAGAAATTTCATCCTCGAAATTTACCTAAATAGCTCAGGGTATCGATCTCGCATATCAGACTCAAGCTCCCAAGTTGCCTCTTCTACCTTGTTGTTTCTCCACAACACTTTCACTAAGGAAATGGTCTTGTTCCACAAGACTTTATCCTTTCGATCTAGGATCTGAACTGGGTTCCCATCATAGGACTTGCGTAACTCGACACATGAGTAGAATCTGATACGTACTTTCGGAGTATAGACACATGAAATATGTTGTCGACCACTGATTAGGCTGGAGGCATGACTAATCTGTATGCCACCTCTCAAACTCATTCCAGAATCTCAAAGGGGTGAACAAATCTAGGACTTAACTTGCCTTTCACTCCGAATTGTTTCACCCCTCTCAAAGGAGAAACTCTGAGAAACACATGATCACTGATTTTAAAACTCTACTCTTCTACATTTCAAGACTGAGTAACTCTTCTATCTACTCTAGGAGCAAGCATCCGAGCTCTAATCTTCTCAATTGCCTCGTTTGTCCTCTGAATGGCCTCAAGACCTAAGTACTTCCTCTCACCCGTCTCTTCCCAATGAATGGGCGATCTGCACTTCCTCCATATAACATTTCATACAGAGACACTTTGATAGTCGCATGATAACTGTTATTATAAGAAAACTTGATCAAAGGGGCATACGTACTCCAAGATCCCCCCAAAATCCAGCACGGATGCCCGCAACATATCCTCCACAATTTGAATCGTCCTCTCAGACTGTCCATCTGTCTCAGGATGATAAGCTGTATTGAATCTCAACTTTGTTCCCATAGCCTTTTGCAGGCTCTCCCAAAGCATGGAGGTGAAGCTAGGGTCCCTGCAGACAATATCGACCTCAGAGCCCCATGGAGTCACACAATCTCCTTTACATACAACTCAGCATACTGCTCCATCTTATAAGTTGTTCTAACAGGCAAAAAGTTGGCTGATTTGGTGTACCTATCCACAATCACCCACACAGAATCATGTTGCCCCACTATCCTCGCCAATCCAACCACGAAGTCCATGGTGATATCTTCCCACTTCCACTCTGGAATCCCTAAAGGCTACAGCAACCCTTCTGGCCTTTAATGTTCAGCCATCACCTGCTGACAGGTTAAACACTTGGCTACATAATCCTCCACATCCTTCTTCATCTTCGGCCACCAATACAGAGTATTCAAGTCTAGGAACATCTTCGTCGTACCCGGTTGTAGAGAATAATGAGTGGTATGAGACTCATCCAGAATCTCTCGTCTGATACTGGAATCTATCAGAACGCAAATCTGACCTTTATACCTCATGTGGATACCAAAAATCCACCAAAGAAATAGGACCGGTCCCTTATTGAAATAAATGGCTGAGAGTCACCGAAGACATCAAGTACATGTTGGAGGCAGAAGGCTACTATGTGCCACCAAGAGGGCACACACCCGCGAGTCCCCCATGCCTCACGAGGCCATTCCACGCCCATACGAGATGCCCATGCAAGACTCGTGCGATATGCCCCTGCCTCACGCGCATGCCTCCAAGTTGTGCCACCTCGCCTCGCACCTCCGCGATGTTGCCTTGCCTTGCGACTCCACATGTCTGCCTCGCTTCATGCCTCCATGAGGCCATCGTGCCTCGTGCCTCTGTGAGTCCGTCTCATCCAATGCCTCCATGAGGCCACCTCACATTTTGCCTCAGTGAGGACATCTCGCCCCGTGCTTTCACGAGGCCGTCTCACCCCGTGGCTCTACGAGGCCATCTCACCTCACACCTCTGCTAGGCCATTGTACCCCATGCCCCATGCTTCCGCGAGTTCGTATCACCCAATGCCTCCGCAAGGCCACCTCACATTGCGCCTTAGTGAGGACATCTCGCCCCGTGCATTCGCGAGGTCGTCTTGCCCGTGGCTCTACATGGCCACCTCGCCTCGCGCCTACGCTAGGCCATCGTGCCCCATGCCTCTGCGAGTCTATCTCACTCAATGCCTCTGTGAGGCCACCTCGCATCGCGCCTCAGTGAGGACATCTCGCCCCATGCCTTCGCGAGGCCATCTCTCCCTGTGGCTTTGCGAGGCCACCTCGCCTTGCGCCTTAGCGAGGCCATCTCACCCCGTGCCTCTGTGGATCCACCTTGCCTCATGTCTTAGCGAGGCCATCTCGCCCCGTGCCTCCGCAATGCCACTTCGCCTCATTCCTCCACGAGGCCCATTTACCTTACACGACCGCCTCGGGCCTAAGGTCACGCGAGGACCCCCTCGCGTCTGATGTCACGCCTCACATGGAGGCTCCAGCCTCCTTGGTCGGCATGGCACACACCTGACTAGCGCCTCGCGCAACACGCGCCCCTTGTGCCCAAGATCTCAAAGGGAGCCCCTCGTGCTTCGCAAATGTATGTCCACGAAGGCCACAAGTAGTCCGATACGTAGCAGAATATAGAGTGGCTTGAGGCATAGGCACAACTTGGAAAGGTGAAATCATCTACGGGGCACGTGGAACACGTAAGGGTACGAAACATACGTATCAACCAAAAGAAGACAAGACATGGATATCGTGTCCATGCTAGACAAGTAGTTGCAGTGCTAGAATGGTACATAGTAAGGAATCCCCAAGCACGCCTATGACATTCGTACCCGACAAGTAGTGGAAGTACGACACAGTACCAAGGCAGGAGTACTTTTGCACACAACTGACATATACTAGAGCCAGCCACCACTCCTCCAACACAAATACCACCTGCAGCCTGGATATGCAGTCGCGGTCTCTTCTGGACCACAATGTACCAAGAGCCATTAGAGCTCACCTATAAATAGGGCCTCACATCATCATTGAAGGGGGTTGGAAAATTCATTGTATACTCATTCTCTTAAGCAATATACGAGTTTTTACTCCATTGTTGTTCAGCGATTATTTTTCCTCAAATCTATTTTAAATTCTTACTTAGTTAATCTCTTACAAAACTTTGAGTTTTCTAACCTAACATAGTTGACGAGTTCTCACCGTCAACAGTTTGGTGCCGTCTGTGGGAATAACAACTAACAAACAGTAGTTCCTCCATTAATTTCTGTAATAAAAAATGCCAAGGCATTCAAAACGCCTTCAAGAACACCAAGAAGCGGAGGTTAACATAAACGGAACCCAGCTAAGGGCATCCATGAGGAATCCACCTCCACCGCCTAGAGATAATGGCGAAGATGAAGATGTAACGTCCCCTGCCATTCATCCTACACTAGACCCTGTAACACATGCCACCTCTCCAACGAAGAGTTGTACAACTCACCCTCCGCCAAAGCCACCGGTGGCCCCAAGTCCGAACAATCAGGACTCGGGTCCCTCCAAACAAAGACATGGTAAATGCCCACGAGTACACTCAATGAGTTGAAGTTCCCGATATCGTCGCTACAAAGAGGTAATGCGTAACCTACACTTGAAAACCCAAAGCTTGCAAGCCACCGTGGAGAACATACGAGAGGTACTCAACGACCTATTACATGAAAACTCTGATGCCCCCCTCTCTAGGCATAAAGAGAGGGAACATATACGAGGAGAAACCACTGTGCCCGTGGATAGTAGAAAAATGAAAATCTCCACTTGTCATACCCCCTACCCAGGGCGCAAGAAAGATTCTACACCAATAGAGAAACCTGGTGCGGACCCCACCTACAGGAGGAGCGAACCCAAGGAAGCCTCCAAAAGAGCTTCACCCAACTTGCGAGATAAACATAACCAAAGAGGGTCTGAGGTAAAAACCACACCCCCTACAACTCTTCTGATGGACACAACCAAAGTAAGGGTTCATCCTAAGAACCCACGAAACTCCTTAAATAGAAAGATGAAGGAATTAAACAATGAAAGGCAAAGCCCTTGAAGCAAGATCATCACTGCACCATGGGGGCACAGAGATGACGAAGAATTCGACTGTGATTCGCCCTTCACAAGGGAGATCTAGGTTGAGCAACTCCCCACCAGCCTCAAAGAGCGTCACATGATTCCATACGAGGGCAATACAGACCCAAAATATCACTTAGACACCTTTAATAACCTGATGAAGTTAAGAGGGGTCAACAACAGAGCATAGTGTCATTGCTTCATCGTTACACTCAAAGGGGCAGCGTATAAGTGGTTCAAGAAGTTGAGGCCAAGAGCAATTAGGTCTGGCAGCAGTTCTTTGGTAAATTTCTTCAACAACACCACGCGGTCTATGACTATGTTGTGCCGAGTACCAGCCTTGCTAACAAAAAACAAGGCAAGAGTGAATGCCTGAAGAGCTATATCTATAGATTCAATATGGAAACAACTAATATGGGGAGTGCGACTAAAGAAAAGTTCAAGATGGAAATCATGGCTGGAGTTCGTCCTGGAAGAGAGTTATGGGATAACATGTGTTGACATAGTTTTTCGCCAACAGTGTATTTAAGAAATAATAAGGTGGATTAGTGCTTAATAATAAACCAAAATATGAAATGAATTCACAAGAACACAAATCATTTTACGTTGTTCAGTGGTTAAAATCCACCTAGTACACGAGTCTATATTATTGTTGTTTCTCTCTATATTTTGGCAAAGTTTTAGTATTACAGAATAATTGTCCCTTTCCCTGTCCAATATTCTCAGTATTTATAGAGAAATTCCATGGACAGGTTTTGGTAACCGCATGAATCAATCATGGATTTATATATTTATTACATTTAATACAAACATTTCCCATTTATACTGGGATATGATTTGATCATAAAATAAATGGTCTCCTAATACCTGGGACATTAAATATCACAGGCTGGCCATAAATAAGAGTATAAAAGTACTCGAGTCTTTGGGGATCCACGGGTATGAAATATATTTTAATTATCACGAGTTGGATATCTCTCCAAGCTCGTACTTCGTCAGCCATTTGAATATCATGAGCTCCTGCTTCATAAAATTCATGTCTGTAGCTCAGGTTAAACCCAAGACGCCTAACACTAGAGTTGCTTATGTGGATAATAAGTAGATATCATTTCGCTGGTCATTTCTTCATATATTTATTTGCTAGCTATACCTGAGCCGAGTGAAGGACTCATGCTGAAATTAGGGTACAACATTTGCCCCCCAAGTCCCTGCTCGTGGTTCATGTCGTCATCTTCTGACCTACACAGTGGGGACTTTTAGACTTATGTTGCATTAAACCATGCTTGCCCACTACTCGAGTACTGGAAACGTGGTATACCATAATTGGCGTCTGTTTGGGTTTTGAGGCCTACAATAATTGTCTTGTGACCTTTTCGCCATCATTTTGTCTTTTTAACCATGGCCTTCAGATCTTGTACTAACCAAATCGAATGGCTCAAATTAATTTATTTTGTTTACGTATAAATAGGGTAGGCAATTTTCAGGTTTCACCACCTTTCATTTGAAATTTTTCTATATTTCCTCTCTTCTGTATTTCCGAATCCTTCTTCTTTCTTAGAAAAACCTAAAAACCGTTCATTGCATCCAGTTACTGAGGAGTCTTCCAGGAACTTTCCCCTGCAAAGTCTACTTTTTATATCGAAGACCATATTGTAAGTGCCTCATCTTTTGGTTTTAAAGAAAATTTTCTTCTACTATTCTTTTTTGTTCTTCATCATGCTCACTCGCACTTCACCGTAGTCAATATTAGGTTATTCCCCAAATGATTTTAGCAAATAGGCTTCAACATAGATTTAATGAGTAGGTCCTAAAATATATTTGGAACTACGACATTCATAAAACTGGGTAATTTATGGATAAAGTTGGGTAATCCATGGAGAATTTAGAAAATACCCATTCGTGATATAGAAGATGAAAAGTTTTTAGGGTCCAAACCAGGTTGCTTAGGGGTCACGCTTCTTGGGTTGGTTTGCACTAAACCACCTCAATGGTCTAACAATCTGAGACGCAGATCCCTAAATATCAGGGGTCTGTTAGGAAACCAAGGCGCGTGACATCACGCGATGGGGCCGATGTTAGGAGTATATCCTAAAAGCATGTAAAAGACATTTATTATTTCAATGAATAAATAAATACAATGGTATATTATTGTTATATTTATATTATTAAATTATTGTTTGAATTATTATTTTTAAATATCAGAAAAAATCCATATTCATTATTGAGAATGTGATCTTGTATTAGTACGAGAGAATTAAGATCACATGAATGAATAAAAACTGTCAACAACAACTTGAAGTTGTGGAATTCTTTAATTAGGGTTGTAAGTACGGTTTACTGAGTATCATGTTGAAACAAATAATCTAGATTTGGATTATTGATGTGGTAAGACATCTCGGTAATGGTGCTTTATATAATATGATTACATATGACAGGGACCGATATCAATAAAAGTCTTTATCCAAAAATCATTTAATAATAAAGATTTGTAATTCATATCATAACTGATGATTATTTATAGATCAACCTAAATCCTGAGTGTTCATGAACTCATGTTTATGTTTATTAAATGTTTTGATTCATTCGTTAAGGTCTCTTCATAGATTGAGGCTAATGACTTTTGTTTCGGAGATTTAATATCATGGATGGCTGGGAACATGTTTCAATAATACGAAATCTAATATTTCTTAATGGATCGTACATTGGTTCCCTTAAGGGTTAATTCTAGAACTGAATGATTTTGAGCTCAAATTTATAATTAGATTATAGATTAATTATTCACTAGTGAATTAATGGTACTTGAGGAATAAGAAGTAAATTAGAAAGGTAAAATGGTAATTCTTCCATTCTAATTTATGAACTAATTAATTAGAGGGTTGAACTATTGTAAGATGGTTATATCAATGGACAACTTAAAATAAGATTTCTGTGAAAGTATATCTATAACATAAAGAGTTCAATTATGAATTTATAGTGGAGAAATATCAGAGTTAATAAATTAACTATTATGATTAAAGAGTTTAATTATTTAGTTTTAATTTATTGGAGCTTAATGTTATAGGTACATGGTCCCTGAAATGGTTCAAACAAACATTGACAAAGATAAATACAAAAATGGACAAAAGGACTTATTTGATAAGTAAAATATTTTTCTATGCACTAAACATAATTATTGTATAATTATGTGTAATTAATAAATTAATTATTTTATTTAACAAAAATATAATTAATTTTGAATTAATTTATTATTGGGATTTTTGATATTTAAATAATGATGAAAATTGGGAAAATCATATGCCCTCCCTGGCATGGGTTGGGCGTGTAGCACAGAGCACAGACACTGTGCTACATGCACAAGAAGATTCTAGAAGAATCTTGGTTCAACAATTTAAGTTATTTAAATATTAAATAAATAATGAGATATTTTAATATGATTAAAAATATTATTATTTAAACCAAAATCTGATAACTGATTATTTATTTTTAAATTGTTTAAAATAACTAATATCATTTATTTTTATATATATTGGATATATTAAATAAAGGAGATCAGTTTTTCGAGAGCAATACTTTTCAGAGACAGAAAATATATCGTGAAATCTCCCTGAGAGAAATAGAACAGTACTACAAGCATAGGTCACTATTCTTCACAAATTTAGGTCCAAACTTTATCAGATCTCATGTGTTGAGAACATCTGATAAATAGATTTTGCTTATTGTTTTGTATAACGAGCCCACACTCATTCTTTGTGTGTTGAGAACATTTTGGAAGATCTTGGTGTGAGATCTCAAGGAATTTATCGTACAAAAAGATAGCAGCAAGGAAGGACTTGAGGTAATTTTTCTATTCATCTCTTTGATTCAATATATATATATATGTATGTGAAGAAGTAGATCTAGAAATCTTGTGGGGTTAAATTAACAATTTTGATTGTTGTTCCGCTACATATAATCGCTGATTTGATCTATAAAAACCAACAGCCGAGGCTAACTCAGCTCGTATATCAAAAGTAAAACATTCCCCTCCATACTTCCGCGCTATAACCTTTAAAACCTCTTAGGTCGCCCACTAATTAGGCTGTTCTGTTCGTTAGGCGATCCAATGGCTCCCAGGAAGAGCGCACCCAGCTCATCTGCTCAGCAGAAAAACAAAGGGAAGGAGGTCGCCCCTGAGTCTCCTATTCCCCACTTCGGTCCAGTGGTGGAGAAAGAGATGGTGGTAGACTCGAACGCCTTCTTTGAGGCAGAAAGAATCGTATCCAAGATCGTTACTCAAGGGAGGGTGAACAAGATTATGATGAGCCACAATATCGAGGTTGGGACCGAAGTTCTCATCGCCCGACCTGCTTTCGAAGGGGAAAGGAGCTACTCCCCTCTCTAGGACGATTTTACGGCCTGGAGTGATGAACACTTGAAGGCAGGTGCCTCCCTTCCCTTGGACCAATACTTCGCGAATTTTCTAAATTTTGTGAAGTTGGCTCCATTTCAGCTCCCCCCAAATTCTAATAGGCTTTTGGCAGGGCTGAAATACCTATTTTTGAAGCATGTGTGGGAGGTCCCTACTCCGACAGATATATTATATTTCTTCTGCCTCAAAGCCAACCCAGAAGAAAGAGGTCAAGGTGACGGGTTCTACTACCTCACCAGGTTCCCCAATTTTAATGTGGTCATCGAGCTCCCAAGCCACCCCAATGACTATAAAGACTTGTTCTTTATGTCGAACGGGTTCCGAAACTGTGAACACAAATACTTCAACGATCCTCGTAAGTTCTTTATTCTCTGACCTCAGCTCGTGAAATTTTATTCCTTCCAAGATATTTCCATTATACATGTATTAATTGATTTTATTATTCATTCAGCCATATTTGCGAGGACAGCGAAGTCCGTGGCCCTTGGGGGTCAGTATGAGAAATTGTCTGGGCTGCCCCCTAATGAGAAGGACTACGGCCAGATCGTGAATGAAGTCACTATGCTGGCGTGCCAGTTGATTGGTGAAGGCCAGACGTTGGCCTGAAGGACCCGGGCTACCCTCCTAGTGATCCACGAGCTCCCACCCTCTCAAGAAGAGGAGGAGGAAGAGGACGAGGTGCCTCTTTTGCGAAAGAGGTAGGTTCCCAAGGCTATTTGGGAATTTGATTTAGAGCGAGATGCGTCAGGGGCAGCAGCTGGCCCCTTCGGCCAAGGTAACCCATTTCCTTATAGGGAACTAGATAGGGTTGTTGTCGATTTTAGGTTAGTTAGATTTAACCCAAATCAACTCGTCCATCATCGTCATAACAGCCTAGACCGTAATATCACTCTGCTCCAGTGTGTGGGCCACTTGGTGGTGCGTCATGACAGCAGCTACCCTAAGGGCACCATTGTTATTGATAATACCTTGAATTTTAGGTCCGCCATCTTTGAGGAGTATGGGACCAACTGTCGGAGCTGGCCTTCTCTGCTCCAGGGCGCCTTTGCCCCTGGATTTAGGCACTATGTAGATGAGTCTAGCCCTGCGGTAGAACCGGAGCTTGAACCTCCTAGGATCTAAGAAATATTAGTCGTAGATTCTCCTTCTCCTCCAGTAACCCCAAGGTCGGAGGTCATGATTATAGACTCCTCCCCCTGGCCGGAGGGTTGGATCTTTATTTATTTTCTTTCTGTATGTTTTTTACTTTATTTGAGAACTAATCCGCTCTTGTTCTTTCAGGTGAAGAGATGGAACAAACCGAAGCTCCTGGCCTCTGTACTGCTTTCCAGGGTGGGAAAAATAGCTCGGGCCCTGTTGTGAAGAAGCCCCGATTTACGAAGAAGGCCCCTCCCGCAGCGGGAAATGTCCCAAAATCCCCTGCTAAGGGAAAAGGTACGAGCTCGACAGCTCCGATGTCTTCTGTTACTGAGAGGAGGATTCCTCCACCTCTTCCTCCACCTAGGTTCGCACCTCCTTGGGATCAAGTAATACAAGTTGATCCTCCAGCTCCCCCTGCCCCAGCTGCGATCGTCCTAATACCAGTAGATCCCCAGGATCTAGAGAAAATCCCTGAAGCCTTTCGAGGAATCCTTTACGAGACGGAGAGCCACATGGTAGGGCACGCCTATAAGGCAAGCTCGAGGGACTTGAGGACTATCAAGGAGCGGAGCCCAGAGAATGTCTGCGAGTCAGCCTTGGGGATGAACCTTACAGTAAGTTATCCTTCTTTGCTGACATCTTTCTTTTTATCGTGTCTAAGGATATATCTAACTTGCCTTGTTATTTTGCCGTCTACCCTGGCTTAATATTGCAGTATAGCCCGGGATAGGGCTAGAAATGATGAGTTCCAGGCAGAAATAAATGCCTTCAAGATTGCCCTAACAGCTACCCAAGAAGGTGAGCAAGCCGCCAAAGCTGTCTTTGCGGCTGCTCAAAAGAGCAAATATGATGCCAAGTTTGCCCTCTCCTCATCTCAAGAAAGTGAGCAGGTTGCAAAGATTGCCTTGGCTGCTCTCCAAGCTCAAACTGTACAACTCTAGGCCGAGGTCGATGAAGCCAAAGCAAAATTGCTCGAGGTCGAGGCTGTGATCAAAGAAGAGAAGGCAACCTCATTGTCATCCATGGAAGCTATGTTGTACCATTGCTGGGCCTTTAACCATGATGGGAAATTTTCTTTCATTGCTCCGGCATTGTGGGATCCGTACCTTGAAAAATTCAAGGCTCGGATCTTGCTAGAACCGTAAGAAATGGGGGATGCTTCTGCAGCGGGCGAGCATGAAGGCGAGGAGGTTACATCCTCAGAGCAACCTCGAGGAGCTCAGTGACAATCGTCTTCCTTTAGTTTTTGTTTTTTATATATGTTTGTAAACAATTTCCTTTGGGCTTAGTTCGGGGTTTTCTCCTCATGACAATTTTATTTTCAATTTATATATCTAACTTTTTATTTATTTATCTTTCCTTTATTATCTCTCATGTTTATGACATCTTAGACTTATACATTCGAGATTTTAGGAATCGATTTTTAGATCGGGATAGATATTTTGAGCTTAGTTATATCCAAACTTTGTGTGTTGATTTATATCATACCTGTTAAAAATTAGGCCTTGGACCCAGTTATCCAGGATTTAAAATATTTTTAAACTTAGTTCGTGTCAGGATTATTGACAACTCGAGCCTTAAAAAGCCCTTGATTTTAAACAATTTTCCCAACTTTCTAAGTTTTGTACCTGGTTGTATCCCGGGTTTTAAATGATAAAAACTGAGTTTATGCTAGGTTTATTGACATCTCGAGCTTTTAAAAAGCCATCGAATATTCAATTTTCTAAGTTTTGGACCTGGTAGTATCCAGGGTAGTTTTATACCTGGTTGTATCCAGGGTTTTAAGTAATTTAAGCTTATCCAGCCATCTCATTCTAATCCACCTCGGGTTATATGCCCCCCAAGCAACCAGAATGTAGAGACTTTCTTGGTTGCTTTTACAAACATCAATAGACGAACTAAGACAACCTTAACAAGAAAAATTATTTAATAATCCATCTGTTATTTAATTAAATGGCTTTTATAATTAAGCCTTACATGGATGAATGTACTATTGATAATACTTGTTTAAATGCATGGTGTTCCAAGTCCGTGGGACTATCTCCCCATTCAGCTGAACTATCTTGAAGGTTCCTTCATGAAAAACTTCCATGATCTGATATGACCCTTCCCAGTTCTAGCCTAAAACGATGTCCTTGGGATCCTTATTTTCCAGAAAGACCCTTCGGAGAACCAAGTCGCCTAATCCAAAACTACGTCTCTTGACTTTAGAATTAAAGTAACGAGTGATTTTTTGTTGACAATGGGTGAGCTTTAGCTGCGAATCCTCTAGTTTCTCATCAATTAGGTGGAGAGATGCATTAAGTAATTCATCATTTCGTTCCTGGCTAAATGTCTTTTGCCTATGAGCGGTTACCATAGCTTTGACTGGGAGGACAGCTTCGCGTCCAAAAGTTAAGGAGAAAGGAGTGTGTCCCGTGGAGGATCTGTGAGAAGTTCGATATGCCCAAAGTACTTGTGGGAGCTGTTCGGGCCATACTCCTTCAGCCTCATCTAACATTTTCTTAAGGCTCGCCTTTAGGGTTTTATTCATAACCTCGACCTGCCCATTAGCCTGTGGATATGCTACTGAGGAGAAACTCTTAATAACGCCGTATTTTTCACAAAATTTAGTGACGAGATCACTATCGAACTGGATCCCATTTTCCGACACGATATTTTTAGGAAGCTCAAACCAACATAAAATATTCTTCACCACCAAGTCTAGGACTCTTTTTGAAGTGATGGTTGCCAAAGGCTCGGCCTCTACCCACTTTGTGAAATAGTCGATTGCCATAACCACGTAACGAACTCCTCCCTTGCCCATTGGTAGGGACCCTATAAATTCGATTCCCTACACCGCAAATGGCCATGGGGGTGAGATCATCGTTAGCTCTACTGGAGTAGCTCGGGAAATTGTGGTGAAGCGTTGGCATTTGTCGCATTTCTGAACATACAAGATGGAGTCTTTCATTAAGGTGGGCCAAAAATAGCCTTGCCTCAATATTTCTAATGCTAGGTTTTGCCCCCCAGCATGATCTCCACAAAAGCCTTCATGCACTTCTTGCATAATGGTTTTAGCCTCCTCAGGCAGAACACACTGTAGTAGAGGCAATGAATGACCACGTCGGAATAATGTACCATCCACTCTCACATACCTCGGAGCTTGATAGAATAATTTTCTTGCATCCTTTCTTTCCTCAGGTAGGCTTCCTGTTGTGAGTTTTCCATTATGGGGGTCATCCAAGTTGGTCTTGTGTCGATCATCTCGACCTCTACCATTTTGTCTGTCACGCTCAGACTCTCCAAGAATTCCACTGGCACTACATTCAATGTCTCAGCTTCCTTGGTGGTGGCAAGCCTTGCCAAATCATCAGCATTAGAGTTCTGATCGCAAGGTATCTGTTCAACAGTACTGTACTCAAATTCGGCTAGCTCCCCCTTCACCATAGCTAGGTAAGATGCCATCTTGGTGCCTCGAGCTTGATACACCCCCAACACCTGGTTAACCACGAGCTGAGAAATGCTATAATATTGGATGACCTTCACTTTGAGCTCCTTCGCCACTCTCAGTCCAGCCAGTAAGGCATCATATTCGGCTTCATTGTTAGATGCTTCAAATCCAAACCTTAGAGCTGTATGGAATCGATGCCCTTCTAGGGAGATTAATATGATCCTAGCTCCTGATGTATTCTCATTTGATGATCCATCTATGAATATTTTCCACAACTCTTGCACTGTTTCCTTCAAAAGCTCCTCTTGAAATCCGGTGCATTCAGCCACAAAAATCAGCAAGGGCCTGACTTTTGATTGAGGTATGTGGCACGTACAATATCTCGAACTGGCTGAGTTCAACTACCCATTTTAAAAGACGTCCTGACGTTTCAGGTTTTTGCAATACCTGCCTTAAAGGTTGGTCGGTCATGACGTTGATCGAATGGGATTGGAAATATGGTCGGAGCTTCCTAGAAGCTAATATTAGACAGAGTGCCATCTTTTCTATCAGTGGATACCGTGATTCAGCTCTGAGAAGTCTCTTGCTTATGTAATACACCAATTTTTTAGCACGGATTTCTTCTCTAACTAACACGGCACTGACTGCATTTTTTGTTACGGCCAAACAAAGGAACAGAGGCTCTCCAGACATAGGCTTAGACAATACTGGGGGCTCAGAAAAGTGTGTTTTTAGGTCGAGGAATGCCTGCTTGCACTCCTCATTCCATTCAAATTTCTTGTTTCCCCTTAGCAAGTTGTAAAATGGCAAGCACTTGTCAGTGGATTTCGAAATAAAATGATTCAAAGTTGTCACCCTTCCAGTCAGGCTTTGAACTTCTTTGCGCGACCTGGGTGAGGGCATTTCTAACAGTGATCTGATTTTATCAAGATTCGCCTCTATCCCCCTCATATTGACTATGAACCCCAGAAATTTTCCTGATGCTACTCCAAAAGTACACTTCCGGGGATTCAGCCTCATACCATACCTCCTTAACATCTCAAAACATTCTTTCAGATCGGATACATGGTTACCGGTAGCCTCGGATTTGACAAGCATATCATCGACATACACTTCCATATTCCTCCCGATTTGATCAACAAACATTTTGTTGACTAATCGCTGATAGGTAGCTCTGACATTCTTCAGCCCGAAGGACATGACGTTATAACAATATACCTTAGTTGGGGTCATAAAGCTAGTATGTTATTGGTCCGCAGGATTCATCGCGATCTGGTTATATCCAAAATATGCATCCACAAAGGACATGACCTCTTGACCCGCCGTGGCTTCTACCAACTGATCAATTGTTGGCTTTGGGACCAGCACTTTAACAGTCGAGCTACTTCTTCCCCCAGTGCTTCAGCTTGGACTGTTCCCAAACGCCTCTATTTTTTGGATTTTGCAGGCACATTCTTGTCCAAGTTTAAAGTGTGCATGATTACACTTGGGCTTATTCCCACCATGCCTTCATGTGACCAGGCAAAGACGTCCAGATTCTTTTGTATGAAATTGACAAGTTCCCTCTTCCTTTTATCATCAAGATTTTTCCCAATCTTAACAACTCTTGAAGCCTCTATGGGATCTATACTTACTTCCTCGAGCTCCTCAATGGCTTGGAGCTCTGACTTATCCTCGCCCATTCGTGGGTCAATGTCATCATGTTGGACGACATCGCTATCCTTTGCTTCTTGAGGTTCTTCCGTCCCACAAGTGTCTTCCACTTCCTGGGACTCCTCACCTCCGTCACTTATGGCCATAGCTTGCTTTCCGGGTTGTGATTTTCCCTTCATAGAAATCCTATACTATTCTCTGGCAGTGAGCTGATCACCTCTAACGGTGCATATCCCTGAAGCTGAGGGGAACTTGATTGCTAGGTGGCGGACAGAGGATATGGCTTCAAATGCCATCAATGCATGTTGGCCCAAAATTGCATTGTACGCAGCTGGACAGTCGATCACAAGGAACTCGAGTAACTTGGAGATAGTTTGCGAGCCTTCTCCCAATGTTACCACAAATTTAATCGTTCCAATGGAAGCCAAACCTTCACCAGAAAATCTATATAGAATCATTGAGGTCGCCTTCAATTCTATTACAGATAACCCCATCTTTTCCAAGGTAGACCTAAAGAGAAGATTCATAGAGCTCCCGTTATCTACTAGTGTCCTCCGTACTCTTCAATTGGCGAGCTGAACAGTTATGACCAAAGAATCATTATGTGGGAACTGGACGTGACTAGCATCCTCTTTTGTAAATAGGATTGGTTGTTTTTCCAATCGCTGTTGTTTTGATAATTGTTGTTCCGGTTTGCTGGGGCATTCCCATTATCACGTACTATGGAAAGACCTCCTTCTTGATGAGTTTGACTAACATCCTCATCTTGAGCTGTATTTCTTCTCTGCGAATTCAAGCGATCACAAAATTAGGTTGTGAATCATGCCGAGGACTTTGTTCCAAACTTAGATGATTTCGTAGATTTCCCTTGGACCTACCACTTCGAGGAATTTCAGTCCAATAACTTCCATTTGCGAAGCTTATAGCTCACAGATGAGGCCAAGGATCTGGATTTTCAACACGTGTCCGTGGGACATAGGTATGGGCAGACGGAGGAGGGTTTCTCCTATTGTCTCCATAAGCAGGAATGTCCCACGTGGGTCGAGGTGGTGTGGATGTCTAATAGGTGACGAGGGATGCCTTATTGGTGAAGCAATCCTTGTCCCATCAGGGAGAACTAAATTAGCCCCCCTCTGTTCTGCCCCATTATTTCTAGCTCTCTCCACCTGGTGATCCAATCGTGACACAGGAGGGTTAGCTAGAACATTCTGTCTCTGTGAGCCTATCCCAGCCCCTCCTCGTGGGTTGCCATGGGTATTCCCAGGCACGTGTGAAGGAGACACCGAACTTGGGGTTGCGGTTCTAACTGATCAACTGACGTGCTGAAGACCCCTATGAGGGCCACTAGGTTGAGCATTTTGGCGATCTCGCGCTGTTGGCACAAAACTTGGGGTGGCAGTTCTGACTGACCAACTCGGTTTGGATCAGTTATTTCTGTGGGACTTATGAGACACACTTTGCCTCTTTCCGACATTGACATCGGTTGCAAGAGGGGTAACAGAGCCAAAACCTCCTTGATTTGCCTGTTCGCCTTAAGAAGATGGCTTCTTAACTTCATATTTTCCAACTCAACCGCAGTTAAGTAGTCAAGGTTTGGATTCAGTGGCAATGATGCCGAACTCCCAGTATCGTTGTGTCCCGCCGGTCGCTTTCCCGGACGTTGCTGAACTTCAGGGCCATGCTCATTTGAAGCAGCGATATGATGGGCCTCCTGCCCACCAAGGTGTTCTATCTCATTGTCATGTATTAAGCGAGTGACCACCATGATGAGATTTGACTGGGTTTTTTATGAAAGCACTAATTCCGTCCTCTCAATGAAAGCACCAAACCGTTGACGCAGTTTTTCAGCAACAATGTATTTAAGAAATAATAAGGTGGATTAATGCTTAAGAATAAACCAAAATATGAAATGAATTCACAAGAACACAAATCTTTTTACGTGGTTCAGTGGTTAAAATCCACCTAGTCCACGAGTCTATATTATTGTTGTTTCTCTCTATATTTTGGTAGAGTTTCAGTATTACAGAATAATCATGCCTTTCCCTGTCCAATATTCTCAGTATTTATAGAGAAATTCCATTGACAGGTTTGGGTGACTGCGTGAGTCAATCACGGATTTACATATTTATTACATTTAATACAAACAGTTCCCATTTATACTGAGATATGATTTGATCATAAAATAAATGGTCACCTAATATCTCGGACATTAAATATGACAGGCTGGTCATAAATAAGCGTATGAAAGTACCCGAGTCTTTCGAGATCCGCGGGTACGCAATATATTTTAATTATCACGAGCTGGATATCTCTCCAAGCTCATACTTCGACAGCCATTTGAATATCATGAGCTCGTGCTTCACAACCTTCATCTCTGTAGCTCAGGTTAAACTCAGGATGCCTAACACTGGAGTTGCTTACATGGATAATAAACAGATATCATTTCCTTGGTCATTTCTTCGTATATTTATTTGCCAGCTGTACCTGAGCTGAATGAAGCACTCGTGCTGAAATTAGGGTACAACAACATGCTCAAGAGGGAGATTACAAACTTAGAAGACTTCTTTAAAAGATCCCAAAAGTATATACGTGTGGAAGAGGGCAATAAGAACTTACGTATTGAGGGAAGCAAACCTTCCTCCAATCATCCTTCTACTAATACGTCTGAAGATTCCGCATAGAAGAGATCGTTGTGATAGAGGAGTCATTGATCAAGTTGAAAATTGGAAAAGATCTACAAGAAAACTTTAAGGAAGAAGCAAGTGGGATTAATCAAGGATAACCTACGATAAGACTCCCTTTTTCTATGTCGCTTAGGAACCAAAGAAGTCATCATAATTGGTCCCCATAAAGATCCAAAGAGGTCACCAAGCAGACACTAGGGATCTAAAATTGTCAAAGCATAACGGAGAGAACGAAAAACAAAGTGCTAGGTAAGATAGACTCCATCAACCACTTAGGAGGTATCCAACCTCGCGAGCCTCAACAGGCACCTAGGCATGTGCGAAATTGGTTCCTAACCTCGCGAGCCTAAACAAGCACCTAGCCAGGTGCAAAATAGGTGCCTAGCCTCGCAAGCCTTAACAGGCACCTAGCCATGTGCAAAATAGGTGCCTAGCCTCACGAGCCTCAATAGGTGCCCGACCAAGAGCAAAACAGGTGTCTTGCCTTGTGAAATATATATAAAAGTACATATAATGTATATATGTGTGAGCAGTGAACCTTATAAGACAACATTTGTACTGTAAGGACTAGCTACCCTTATAGAATCTAAGTCAAAAGGTCCCTCAAAAGTGACATTTTCATAAACACACCCACCCTACAAAGGGACCACGTCGCATAAGAAAAAAAGGGAGCCCAAAGAGATCCCTAAGTCTATATCAACTGAGTTGCCTTACCAAGGGAAATAGTGCCTTTGAAAATAGGCGCTTGCGAGGTTTCACAAATAGCATCTCCTTATAAGGGTCCCAACCCAAGGGGAGATCACCTTAGAGACCAAAAATAGTCCTCATAACAATCTTGGGTCGGCCAAGGTCACCTAGCCCAAAAAGGGTCTCGAAGAAGACGCTTGGGAAAAGGGTCTCAAAGAAGACGCTTGTGAAAAGGTTCTCAAAGAAGACGCTTGCAAAAATAGTACTATGCATAATGACAAGCAGGACGCTGCTCGCACAAAATAAAGCACGCGTGAAAAAATATATAAAAGGATAGCAAGAACCCAAAGGGTCAACATATCCTTACAAGTAATCAAGGTGCACCAAAAGACATGAATCATACACAGTAGAGGGGTCCCAAAGGGAACCCTTTCAAAATAAAGCTATTGACCATGAGGACTTGCAAAAGTCTCTCACAAAAAAAAAAGAATGCCTTATAAGAGTCCCAGACTAAGGAAAACAAGGCTTCTCAAAGTCTCACACCAATGAGAGAAAGAGAAGAGGATTTACACTCCCCTAATACTTGTGTGAGCATATAAAATTATCTTGTGAACAGGTACATCTAAAAGAGTCATGAGATAAGAGGTCCTTGTGTCATAGGCCCATGAAAAAATGTGTCCGCATCATGAGGATGTAATGAAAGTCAATTTATGGATATCTTGACGCTCTGGCAATTCGAGGCCGCAATACGATGCCCTTGTGTATTCACCTCCTACCTTAGATGTGCCCGCACCGCGAGGTCACAATGAAAGTCAACTTATAGATATTTCTTTAGTAATATCCATCTCACAAAATGAGAGGCATCTCAACTCATACTCTATCAAGTGTGAACGATGGAAATCCTCCCTCGACTTTGGCTCCCAATTGAGTTTGCTTCCTACCTTAGGCATTCCTTATAGCATCACCAAGAAAAGACGTCTAAAATGAATAGCTCAAGTAGTTAAAGGGATGAGATACCTCACACCTTGCAAGAGGATCTTGCATAGCAAGGGCACCCTCCCTCGGCAAGGTTGCCCTCTACTTTCTGAATCAATCGAGCTCCAGTCCTTCATTGGAAATCTATCTAAATTCCACCTTCAGACATAAATGGAATGAAGTCACAGAAACACAAAACGAGGTTGAAAGGCCTCGCACAGCGAGAGGGCCTTAGCATAGCAAGACCAACTATAGCCTAGTGCTTCCAAACATTCTTGTATAAGTGTTTAACATGCCCCTAAGCCTCATATAATCCTTATCCTTGAAGGGAAGGTCGATGAAGGTCTCGGGATGTCAACAGATAAAGCACGAAGAGAAGGAGGCAAGCCTCACCATTTGAGAGGGTCTTGTCGTGGAAGACCATCTTGCATAGAGAAGTCTTCATCACCCAATAGTGTTGAATGACGTCCTTCACTACCTTACATGCCTCCAAGCATAACGAAAGTATCGCATTCATGAAAAAAGTGACAAGAAAAGGCCTTCACGTGTTGACGGATGAAGGTTGAAGACTCGAAGGCACAAGGAAGGTCACCCACGGTTCGATGCTCCAGCACTCGATCATACCCTCCAGAGTGTGTTCTCGAGTGCCATACACTTCATCCATGCCTATTAATTCCATGAGGTCTAACGACATAATAACACCATGCCATGATGCTTGAAAACTCCCCCATGGAGGTAATGCACGCCCGAATATCGATTAGCTGTCTTTTCACTCATGCGACCATGACAGCCCAGAGTATGCAACCATTGTCACTAGCATCACGAACGTCATTGATGAGTTCTCACCGTCAAAAACTTGGTTTACAAGAAGGCACATAGCACTACCACCAGAGCATAGTAAGTGTAGCATCATAATAAGTCTACAAGGATGCCTAAAGACCTCATAGACTGGGGGGCAAGTATGTATGCCAAAAATCCACCAAAAAAAATAGGTCTGGTCCCATATTGAAATAAATGGCTAACATTCACCGAAGACATCAAGTACATGTTGGAGGCATAAGGCTACTATGTGCCACCAAGAGGCTAAAAACCTGCAAGGCCCCCATGCCTCACGAGGTCATTCCATACCCATATGAGACGCCCACGCGAGTCCCGTGCGAGATGCCCCTGCCTCGCGTGCATGCCTCCAAGTTGTGCCACCTCGACTTGTGCCACCGCGATGCTGCCCCGCCTCATGCCTCCATGAGGCTGCCTCACCTCATGCCTTTGCGAGGCCATCGTGCCTTGTTCTTCCGCGAGTCTATCTCACCCAATGCCTTCGCGAGGCCACCTCCCATCGTGCGTCAGTGAGGATATCTCGCCCAGTGCCTTTGCGTGGCCGCCTTCCCCCATGGCTCTGCGAGGCCACCTCACCTCGTGCCTCTGCGATGCTGCCTCGCATCAGGCCTCCACGAGGCCATCGTGCCCCATGCCTCCGCGAGTCTGTCTCACCCAATGCCTCCGAGAGGCCACCTCGCATCGTGCCTTAGTGAAGACATCTCGCCTCGTGCCTTCGCGGGTGTGAGTTTTCTTGCTGGGCTTCGGCTCACGGGTGCTCTGTGTTGCAGGTAAAGGCAAAGAAAAAGTCAACCAGCCATGAGTACGGAGAGCGTGAGGCGGTGCGTACATGTTTGGCCTGCCCGACTGCTTTGGTTGGGGCATTCTTGAGAAATGGCTGTATTAAATTGTGATTTTGATGGTTAATTATCTGTAAACCTATTTTGAGTTGTAAATATTTTCTAAATGGTATTTTGGGATCCCAAAAGTTAGACACTTGAAACTTTAAGCGAAATAGGGTATTTTCAAAGATTACAGCCTTGACCTTTGTTTAATCACACTTATGTTTTAAAATCTCGTTTAGTGAGTTAATTGCACATTTTAAACTCACTTAGTAACAGCTCTAAGCAAGTAGGGCGTTACAACCTGAATTAGTTTATTCTCTTCATATTTTTTGTTCAATCTCATTTATCACTATTTCATATTTTAATGTTTTGATGCAATTTTCTTAAGACATCTCGCCTCGTGCCTTCGCGAGGCTGCCTCACCATGTGGCTCTGCGAGGCCACCTCGCCTCGCACCTCCATGATGCTACCTCACCTCAGGCCTCCGCGAACCCACCTAGCCTTTGCGAGTCCGTCTAACCCAATTCCTCCGCGAGGCCACCTCGCATCGCACCTTAGTGAGGACATCTCGCCCGATGCCTTCGCGAGGCCATCTCACCCCATGGCTCCACGAGACCACCTAGCCTTGCGCAATAGCGAGGCCATCTTGCCCCATGCCTCCGCGAACCCACCTCGTCTCATGCCTTAGCGAGGCCATCTTGCCCTGTGCCTTTGCGAGGCCACTTTGCCTTGCACCTCCACGAGGCCCACTTACCTTACACGACTGCCTTGCAACTAAGGTCTCGCGAGGACCCCCTCGCGTCTAATGTCACACCTTGCACGGAGGCTCCAGCCTCCTGGGTCCGCATAGAACATGCTTGACCAATGCCTCACTCAACACACTCCCCATGCACCCAAGATCTTGCGGGGTAACCCTCACGCTTTAGAAATGTATATCCATGAAGGCCACAAGTAGTCTGATACGTAGCAGAATATAGAGTGGCTTGAGGCATAGGTACATCTTGGAAAGGTGAAAACATCTACGGGGCACGTGGAACACGTAAGGGTACGGAACATACGTATCAACCAAAAGAAGACAAATCACGGATATGGTGTCCATGCTAGACAAGTAGTGGCAGTACTAGCATGGTACATAGTAAGGAATCCCTAAGCATGCATATGACGTTCGTACCCAACAAGTAGTGGAGGTACGACACAGTACCAAGGCAGGAGTACTTTAGCAGACCACTGACATATACTGGAGCGGACCACCACTCCTCCAAAACAACTACCACCTACAGCCTGGATATGCAGCCCTTATCTCTTCGGGACCACAATGTACCAAGAGCCATTAGAGTTCACCTATAAATAGGGCCTCACATTGTCATTGAAGGGGGTTGGAAAATTCATTGTATACTCATTCTATTAAGCAATATACGATTTTTTACTCCATTGTTGATCTGCATTTATTTTTCCTCAAATCTATTCTAAATTCTTACTTAGTTAATCTCTTACAAAACTTTGAGTTTTCTGACCTAACATAGTTGACGAGTTCTCACTGTCAACACCTCAGAAGACCCACCTCTGGAATAAAATATTCTCTAGCCAATCCAGCTACGACATCCTCCCTGTGTTTCCTCAACTGTGGATCCTCCTTCTGCGCTTCTCTGATCCTCTCAAGGTGTGTGGATCGAAGAGTGATATTGGCTAGCTGATCAACTACCTATTCAATTCCCACTATCATAATCTCTTCAGCTAACTTTTTTTATATTTGTCTCAAAGTGAACAACTGCCCTGGTCCCTTCTGACTCAATGCGTCGACCACCACATTGGCCTTTTCTAGATGGTATAAAATATCACAATTGTAGTCCTTTGCCAACTCCATCCAACGTCTTTGGTGCATATTCAAATCCTTTTGAGTAAAGAAATACTTTCAGTTCTTATGGTCAATGTATATTTCTAACTTCTGTCCATACAGATAATGCCTCCATACCTTCAATATGAATACCATCGCTGCCAGTTCCAGATCATGAATGGGATACCTCTGCTCATACTCCCTCAGCTGTCTCGAGGCATAGGCTATCACCTTCCTAGCATGCATTAATACACACCCCAGACCCTGCCTCAAAGCATCGCAATAGACCACAAAAGTTTCCTTGTCTGATGAAAGACTTAGTACCGGAGCAGTGAAAAGTCACCACTTCAACTCCTTCATACTATTCTCACATCTATCTGTCTAGACATACTTACTCTTCTTATGCGTCAGCTCAGTCAACAGTGTGGCTATTCAAGAGAACCCCTCAACGAAACACTGATAGTACCCTACGAACCCAAAGAAGCTTCTAACCTCTGGTACACTACTCATCCTTGTTGACGCGGTTCTTCGGCAACAGGTAATTAAGAGAAGAAGTGAAAGAGATTAGTACTTAAAAGTAGAACCGCCGCAGATATGAAATCTTTGTGAGAAGAACTAGGTGACCCTAAACACGTTTTTTAAGTGGTTCGAAGGTTAAAATCCTTCTACTCCACTAGTCAATATTATTGATCTTTTCTGGGTAATTGGTTTACAAAATATATAGTTCTTACAAGACTATTTTCTCCAACCTCTATCAATTCCCAGGGTCTCCATATTTATAGGAGAAGGCACCTGGAAATTGGTAGGGAGGTCATCCCGTGACCTTACCATTTGTCATATCAAGTCTGTGATATTCATGATTACTTCCTAAACCTGACACACAAGTGTGGTCTAATCAGTATGGAAGGAGATAATGGGCCGCACGGCCCAACCCATCCGTGGGTGTCTGAATACGCACGTTCCTGCGGCGTGTCCGAGAAGTCAGGGGGATATCGGACACGTGATGGCAGGATTATGCACGTTTATCTTGCGTGTTGACCTCCCATAGGGTCAGAGCTTCCTGAGAAGCTCGCTACCGGAGCAATCCATAACCCGAGCTGATCCTTCAGTGGTCGTCGGATGTTGTTCCCAGCTCCTGGAACAACAAGAAGGAGCAGGAAACTCCATCCCCTCGAGCTAGAAAGGGCCCGTACTGAAGATAAAGCCTCTGGCCTGTGGGAGCCTCGGGCAAAATCATGTTTAGTCCGAGGATCGTCCTGCTAAACAGCCCGTGGGAAATCCAGGGCGTACATCTGCCCCCCAAGCTCCTGCTCGTGGTCCATGACGTCAGACATGGGAGACCACAGTTGGAGCTTTTAGACTTCTCCCACAACCCTTCGCATTCCATGCTTTTCGCATGCGTCTGATACGTGGAACGCCGCGGGTGGCGACGGTACATTCTACGAGAACCGCATTAAATGGCCTAGCCTACTGTCCAGCCGTCGTTTCACATTTCGAGTGGAGGGTCTCCCAGGAGCCTTTTACACGTGATCCCCCCTTGTATAAAAAGGGGGTGGTCATCCCACGCACGGACCATCTTACCATTCAGAACCTCTCAAATTTCCTTCTTTTCTCTCTGACCTTCCGAAGAGCAAAACCCTCATTTCCATTGCTCTCATCTTCTCCGTTCACGAAGCTTAAGCGTGCGAGTTCCTTCAAGGCCTTGGAGACTACTGTGCCAACGAAGCCCCTACCCGCGCAGCAACCTCGCTCACCATCCAACCCTATACTGTAAGTCTTCTGTCCCTATTTATTTTTGAAAGCATGCCACTGTAGCCTAGGTAAAAATTTTACTGTAGCCACATGCAGAGGTTTTCTGGGTCGCGCGGATATGGAGGGTGATGGCCCTTCTTTGATTAGGGCACATTTGCCATGGGACATCGCCTGAGAACATGGGTTCCATGATTCTTTCTTAGGAACAATTTATGGTAGGATCCGTAGGAACTTTGGGTGCAAAAACCGGGTAGCTTAGGGAATACGCCTTAAAAGCGGTTTTGCCACGCCTTGCCTGTTGAAACTTTCCCCCCAAGGCAAAAATTTTTTTTTTTTTACTCTGAGCCATCTGACACACGAATTCCGAGTAATCTGGGATCTGTTGAGGGCATAGGCGCGTGTTCCTTGGAACGCGTGGCACCACTCTCCACGGGCTGGGCTTACCCTAGCTCGTGTACTTAATGCTTGCCTCACTCTCCTGCTTGGGTCGCCTTTTCTAAAGTGTTTTCTTTTGTTCGATAGGCGACCAGATGGCTCCAAAGAGAAATCTGCCACAGAAGAATGTGGGAAGTTCGGCCTCCCAGAAGGATAAAGGAAAGGCGGTGGTGACCAGCTCGCCAATTCCTCACTTTGGACCGGCGGTGGAGAAGCAGGCCGAGGTGGCTCCTGACGCATTTTTCGAGGCGGAGAGAATCGTCTCGAAGATAACCAGCCAGGCAAAGATCACCAAAATCTTCCTTAACCACAACATTCCTCTGGGGAAGACCTCCGTGATCGCCCGACCTGCTGCGGATGGGGAGAGGAGCTGCACGCCGCTCGACGAGTCGTTCGCGGCCTGGAGCGGGGAACACTTCAAGGCAGGGGCCTTCCTCCCCCTGGATCAGTATTTTGCTGATTTTCTGAACTACGTGGGGTTGGCCCCATTTCAGCTCCCCCCCAATTCCTACCGTCTGCTGGCGGGACTGAGGTATTTGTTCCAAAAGCATGAGTGGGAGGTCCCCACTCCTGCTGATATCTTGTATTTCTTCTGCCTCAAAGCCAGCCCGGACCAGCGGGGGCGAGGCGACGGGTTCTATTACTTAACCCGCTTCCCTAACACAGCAGCAGTGATCGAGCTGCCGAGCCATCCAAACGACGTCAAAGACCAGTTTTTTATGTCTACTGGGTTCCGAAACTGCGATCATCATTATTTCAACCGCCCTCGTAAGTAATCCTCCATTTAGCTCGCCTTTTAACGGTTATCTTATTTTAGCCCGTCCCTTATTCCAATTCTGATTTCGACCAACCTTGCAGCCATCTACTCGAGGACCGAAAAGTCCGTGACCCTCGGGGGTCAATACGACACACTGGCGAACCTGCCTCCCAGTGAGAAAGACTACCGCGTGCTCGTGACGGACGAGACGATGGTATTCTGCAAGCTGATTTTCCCAAATCAGACTTTGAATTTGAAAAGGCCCCGGGGGCCTCCCCCAGCCCGCGACAACAGGCCGATCGTCGCGGAGGAGGTCACAGATGACGAAGGCGAGGAAGAAGGTGAGGAAGTTCCTCTGGTGAGGAACAGGAAGCGGAGCTTGGAGGTCGCCCAGGGGATGATCGAGGAGAGGGCCCAATCCGGAGCAGCCGCGGGTCCTTCCGGTCAAGGTAACTTTTACTTATTTAAGAACGTAGATAGGGCCACTGCAGACCCCCGGCTGGTTAGGTTCAACCCTAGGCAGCTCGTCCATCGTCACCCAAGGAATCCGGACCTGGACACGCTTCTGCTCCACTGCGTTGACCAGCTCGTGCTGGACAACCAAGAGAGTCGGCCCAAGGGTACCTTAGTAGTAGATAATACCCTAGCCTTTAGGTCGGCCATTTTTGAGGAGTACGGGACCAATTTACGCACGTGGCCTGCGCTCCAGAGGGGCGTCTACGCTCCGGGGATTAGGCAGTACGTAGAAGAGTCCAGCCCCGATTCAGAACCGGACCTAGAGCCTTCGCCAGTTCGTGAGATAATCGTCCTAGGCTCTTCCAGCTCGGGGGGTAGGGCTCCCTTAGTATTTGCTTTCTTATTGTCTTTATTTCTGTATGATTGCTGATAACCGTGTTTTTTGCTCTTTGGCAGAAGAGATGTCTCAGCCCGGGAATAGTCTGCGGGGCGTTGTGTTTGGTGGGAATCCCCCAGCGGGGCCGAGGTTAAAGAGGCTTCGCGAGTCCAAGAGCTCGACCGGGGTCTCCACCAAATCCCCAGCTACGGAGAAGGGGAGAGACCCGTCATCCCAGGTCGCGGGGGCGAACCTCCCTGTCGCCAGGACAGGACTCATGCATCCGCCACCCCAACGATCTCCACTGGCCGCCCAGGACGGGGTAATAGAGGTCGGGAATCTGGCCGCGGTAGCCCCGGACGTGCGTATCCCGGTCGACCCCCGGGCTCTGGAGAAGATGCCCGAAGCATTCCGGGGTACGGTGTACGAGTCGGCCAGCTACGCCGTCAGCCACTATTACAATATCAGGGAGAAGGAGCTCCGGGCCATCGAAACAACGAGCCCGGTCCGAGTTATAGAGTCCGCTATGGACATGACTTTAACGGTAAAGTGCCCCATTCTTTTAAGGCTTTGACACTCACACGCTGCCTTTCTCCTTCTAGTTTGCTAATTTATCACTCTTTTCTTGCAGGGCATGGCTGCCGCCTATAGAGGCATCGTTAGGACCAAGGCCCAGCTCGAGGGTTTGGAAGCAAATCGCCAGACTGCCCTCCAGGAGTCTCAGGAGGCGAGAGACGCCTTGGCGGCCTCAAAAGCCGAGCTAGAGAAGGTCCGCTCGGAGAACCAAGAGCTTAAACGCTCCCTGGCCGCATCCGAGCTAGAGAAGCTTCGCTCCGAGAACCTAGAGCTTAAAAACTCCCTGGCCGCATCGTGGGCAGACCTTGAGGTGGCGAAGGCCGAAGTCCAGACCTCCCAGACCGCCCTGAAAGACGAGCGGGTCGTGTCGGAGCAGTCCTTACAGGACCTATTCTATCACTGCTGGTCCCACAATCCGGACGCGGACTTCTCCTTCATGCCGTCGGACCTCTGGGCATTCCTGTTGCCGCGGCTTCAAGCCCGCCTGAATAAGGAGGCTCCTCCATCAGAGACTGGAGAGGCCTCTGCCGCGGCGGAGCAGGGTGAGACCGCGACCTCCAAAGGGCCAGCTGATGGGGCTTAGGATGCTTCTTGTTTTCGTATTTTGAACTCTTTTTTATGTGAGGCGTTTCTGCCTCGAGACAATTTGCTCAACCAGTTTTACATATATATTTTCATGTATTTGGTCATAATTTATCTCTTTATTTTTATGAACGTAGTTCGAGTTAACTTTATCCGTATCCCGGGCTCTTTAAATAAGATCCGCGTTCAACAATTTTCTAGTTCACTCCTAAGTTTTCTGACCTGGTTAAGACCAGGAGCTTATTTTGAAAAAACTCAGATCGCGTCAACTTTTATCCGTATCCCGGGATCTTTAAAGAAGAACCTCGGTCAACAAATTTTAGCTAACTTCTAAGTTTTATGACCTGGTTAAGACCAGGAACTTATTTTGAAAAAACTTAGATCGCGTCAACTTTTATCCGTATCCCGGGCTCTTTAAAGAAGAACCTCGGTCAACAAATTTTAGCTAACTTCTAAGTTTTATGACCTGGTTAAGACCAGGAGCTTATTTTGAAAAAAAACTCAGATCGCGTCAACTTTTATCCGTATCCCGGGCTCTTTAAAGAAGAACCTCGGTCAACAAATTTTAGTTAACTTCTAAGTTTTATGACCTGGTTAAGACCAGGAACTTATTTTGAAAAAACTTAGTTCGTGTCGACTTTTATCCGTATCCCGGGCTCTTTAAAGAAGAACCTCGGTCAACAAATTTTAGTTAACTTCTAAGTTTTATGACCTGGTTAAGACCAGGAGCTTATTTTGAAAAAACTCAGATCGCGTCAACTTTTATCCGTATCCCGGGCTCTTTAAAGAAGAACCTCGGTCAACAAATTTTAGCCAACTTCTAAGTTTTATGACCTGGTTAAGACCAGGAGCTTATTTTGAAAAAACTCAGATCGCGTCAACTTTTATCCGTATCCCGGGCTCTTTAAAGAAGAACCTCGGTCAACAAATTTTAGCCAACTTCTAAGTTTTATGACCTGGTTAAGACCAGGAGCTTATTTTGAAAAAACTCAGATCGCGTCAACTTCTATCCGTATCCCGGGCTCTTTAAAGAAGAACCTCGGTCAACAAATTTTAGCCAACTTCTAAGTTTTATGACCTGGTTAAGACCAGAATAGGACTTAGTTTGTGATAACTCTTATCCATAGATAAAAATTAACACCTAAGTCGTTAAGGAGACCTGGATATATCCGGGTACCATATGCCCCCCAAGTAACTGGGAAAGGGTCTTTCGTTGTTACTTTAAAATTACCCTTGCAAATAACGAGAAACATTTGATTTTTATTTATACATGGGAGGTGACCTTCTAGGTCTTACACATGTTTATTGATAATATTTCTTTAGGTGGATTGCATTCCAAGTCCGCGGGACCGCCCCTCCACCAAGTCGAGCTAATTTATACGTCCCTTCTTTGATGACTTCGATGACCTGGTATGGTCCTTCCCAGCTTGGTCCCAGAACCCCATCTTTGGGATCTTTCCCGGCCAGGAAAACTCTCCTCAAGACCAAATCGCCGACGCTAAAGGCACGTCTTTTGACCTTAGCGTTGAAGTAGCGAGTGATTTTCTGTTGATAATGGGCGAGCTGGAGTTGTGAATCCTCTCGCCTCTCATCCATCAAGTCTAAGGAGTGGCATAGGAGCTCGTGGTTCTTGTTCTGTTCGTAGGACCGGACCCTGTGCAATAGGACCTTTACCTCCACGGGGAGGACCGCTTCACTTCCAAAGGTTAGGGAGAAAGGAGTGTGACCCGTGGGAGTCCGATGTGAAGTCCTATAGGCCCACAGAACTTGGGGGAGCTGTTCTGGCCAGATCCCCTTTGCCTCATCTAGCCTCTTCTTGAGGCTTGCCTTCAGAGTTTTATTGACAGCTTCGACCTGGCCGTTCGCCTGGGGATAGGCCACGGATGAGAAACTTTTCACAATTCCGTTCTTTTCGCAAAATTCGGTGAACAGGTCGCTGTCAAATTGAGTGCCATTGTCGGAAACGATCTTTTTGGGTAGGCCGAAGCGACAAACGATGCTTTTAACCACGAAGTCTAGCACCTTTTTCGATGTTATTGTCGCCAACGGCTCTGCTTCGGCCCACTTTGTGAAGTAGTCAATGGCTACCACGGCGTAACGGACCCCGCCCTTTCCGGTGGGCAGGGCGCCTATTAGATCTATGCCCCAAATGGAGAAGGGCCAGGGAGACGATATCATTTTTAGCTCGGTCGGGGGTGCTCGTGCAACCGCGGCGAACCGCTGACATTTGTCGCACTTTTTTACGTATGAGATCGAGTCTTTGGACAGAGTCGGCCAGTAAAAACCCTGCCGAAGGATCTTCAAGGCCAGGCTTTGCCCCCCAGTGTGATCTCCGCAAAATCCGTCATGAACTTCCTGCAGGATGGCCTTCGCCTCACTTGGAAGAACACACCGGAGGAGAGGTAATGAATGCCCACGTCGGTACAACACCCCCTCGACTAGCGTATATCTCGGAGCTTGATAAAGGACTCGCCGTACGTCGTTGCGCCCTTCGGGTAACTTGCCCTCGACGAGGTACTCAACAATGGGAGTCATCCAGGTCGGCCTGATGTCAATCATCTCAATATCCGCTCGATCTCCGTCTATGCTTGGTTTGTCCAAGAACTCAATTGGCACCAACCCCAGGGTTTCTGCCTCCCCCGAGGTGGCGAGCTTGGCGAGAGCATCTGCATTGGCGTTCTGCTCCCGAGGTATCTGCTCGATCGACCCTTGCCCAAACGTAGATAATTCGGATTTTACCTTAGCCAAATAAGAGGCCATCTTGGGACCCCGCGCCTGATACTCGCCTAAGACCTGATTCACCACGAGCTGGGAGTCGCTGAAGCACTGGACAGAGCTTGCCTTTAGCTCGCTAGCTATCCTAAGTCCGGCTAACAAGGCCTCGTACTCTGCCTCGTTGTTGGACGCCTTGAACCCGAATCTCAGCGCCGAATGGAATCTATGTCCTTCTGGGGATATCAGAATAATTCCGGCCCCGGAGCCGTTCTCGTTAGACGAGCCATCAACGAAGATCCTCCATGATGAGCCTGAGGATCTGAGCTGCTGTGAATCTTCTGATGGGATCTCACGGAATCCCGCGCATTCTGCCACGAAGTCGGCCAAGGCTTGACTTTTTATGGTAGTTCGGGGAGTATAGAAAATCTCGAACTGACTGAGTTCGACCGCCCACTTTAGCAAGCGTCCCGAGGCTTCAGGCTTTTGCAAAACCTGCCTTAGAGGCTGATCGGTCATGACGTGTACAGAGTGGGACTGGAAGTATGGCCTGAGTTTTCGCGAGGCCGTGATTAGGCAGAACGCCAGCTTTTCCATCAATGGGTACCTTGACTCAGCTCCGAGGAGTCTCTTGCTGATGTAATAAACCGGTTTCTGAGCCCGGTCCTCTTCTCGCACCAGAACGGCACTAGCTGCGTCCTCAGTCACGGCCATGTAGAGGAAAAGAGGTTCTCCTACCCTGGGCTTTGATAGCACAGGTGGCTCAGCCAGGTGCGTTTTTAGGTCGAGGAATGCGCCCTCGCACTCTACTGTCCATTCGAACTTCTTGTTTCCGCGGAGCAGGTTGTAGAAAGGCAGGCACTTGTCGGTCGATTTGGAAATGAACCGGTTCAGTGCCGCCACCCTTCCTGTGAGTCCTTGGACATCTTTCCGCGACCTGGGGGATGGAAGCTCGAGCAGTGACCTGATCTTGTCGGGATTTGCCTCGATTCCTCGGGTATTGACTATGAAACCCAAGAACTTCCCCGATGCGACACCGAAAGTGCATTTCTGAGGATTGAGCCTCATGCCATATTCTCGCAGTATGTTAAAACATTCTTCCAGGTCGGCAACGTGGTTGGTGGCAGTCTTTGACTTGACAAGCATATCATCGACGTACACTTCCATGTTCTTCCCGATCTGATCCGCGAACATTCTATTTACCAGCCTTTGGTAGGTAGCTCCGGCGTTCTTTAGACCGAACGGCATGACCTTATAGCAATAGACATTAGTCGGGGTCATGAAGCTGGTGTGATCCTGGTCTGCTGGATTCATCGCGATCTGATTGTAGCCCGAGTACGCGTCCATGAAGGACATGAGCTCGTGCCCCGCCGTGGCATCCACCAGTTGATCGATCCTCGGCAACGGAAAGCAATCCTTGGGGCAGGCTTTATTCAGGTCGGAAAAATCAATACAGGTCCGCCACTTGCCATTGGGCTTTGGAACTAACACGGGATTGGCAACCCAAATGGGAAATCTGGCTTCGCGGATAAAGCCACATTTCTTGAGCCGGGCCACTTCTTCTTCAAGGGCCTCGGCTCGGGTTGTCCCTAAACGCCTCTGCTTTTGAGACTTTGCAGGGACGCTTTTGTCTAGGTGGAGCGTGTGCATGATTACGCTCGGACTGATCCCTATCATGTCCTCGTACGACCATGCGAATACGTCTAGGTTCTTTTTCAGAAACGCGGTCAGATCCGCCTTTCTTCTATCGCAGAGGTTCTTTCCGAGCTTCACCGTCCGTGAAGGGTTTTGTTCATCGATGCCTACCTCCTCGAGATCTTCAATAGCTTGGAGCTCGGACCTGTCCTCGCCTACTCGGGGGTCAATGTCCTCGCTTAAGGCGAGCTTTTCGTCTTTTGAAACCCGAGGTTTTTCAATCTCAGGGGCCGCCTTGGGTCCCTGCGATTCCTCTTCATCCTGAATGGCCATCGCCACCTGCCCGGGTTTAGATTTTCCCTTCATGGAAATGCTGTAGCATTCCCTGGCAGCGAGCTGATCGCCCTTGATAGTGCAGACCCCTGTCGAAGTAGGGAACTTCATGGCGAGGTGCCGGACGGATGTGATGGCTTCGAAAGCAACGAGCGTTGGTCGGCCCAAAATTGCATTGTAGGCAGCGGAGCAGTCAATGACTACGAATTCGAGCAGTTTGGACACTGTTCGGGACTCGTCGCCTAGGGTGATCACCAGCTCGATCGTTCCTATCGCTGCTGACCCTTCGCCTGAAAAACCATATAGCATCATCGAGGTTGCCTTTAGCTCGGAGACGGTCAGACCCATTTTTTCTAAGGTTGAACGGAATAGGAGATTCACCGAGCTCCCATTGTCCACTAACACCCTCCTTACTCTCCGGTTGGCGAGCTGGACTACTACGACCAAGGGATCGTTATGAGGGAATTGGACATGGCCCGCGTCCTCCTCCGTGAAGGTGACTGGTTGTTTCTCTAACCTTTGTTGTTTTGATTGACGCTGTTCCGGGACGAACTCCCCTCCATTGTGGGCCTTCAACTCATTTATGTACCTCTTCTGGGCGCCTCTGCTCGTGCCAGCCATGTGTGGCCCTCCAGAGATGGTGGAAATCTCTCCCTCGACCACGGGGGGAGGGACGTCCTGATCTACTCGAGGTCCAGGTTGACTGGCTGGGATCTTCGGAGCGGGTCGACCTGTGGGGACCCTGTTCCGCGAGTATTGCGCCAACGGACCTGCTCGGATGAGAGTCTCGATTTCATCTTTGAGGTGCCTGCAGTCGTCGGTATTGTGTCCGACGTCGTTATGAAAACGGCAGAATTTGGAAGCGTCTCTCTTTCCCTTAGGGTGCTTTATTGGCTCCGGTCTTTTCCAGGGGACTCGCGTAGCGTTGGCCAGGAAAATATTCTCTCTGGTTTGGGTGAGCTCGGTATACGCTGTGAACACGGGCTTGAATTTATCCACGGACTTATTCTTCTTTTGACCGTGCTGGACGTTTTCACCATTTCCTTTTCTTTTGCCGCCACCGGGCTGGTTGCTCTGCGTGACGTCGGGAGTCGCTACTACGATCTCTGTTCCCGCCCCAGCGGGCTTCTCGAGGACCTGGCTGGTCCCCGCGGCTGAAGCTTCAGCTTCCTCCAAGTTTATCCATTCTTGGGCTCTGTTAAGGAATTCACTAACTGAGCTGACCCCCCTCCTTTGAATATCCTTCCACAGATCTCCGCCTACTAGGATCCCGGTCCTCATAGCCATGAGTTTGGAGCTGTCGTCGGCATCTCTGGCTCGAGCAGCGACATTTGCAAATCTGCTCAAGTAGGCTTTTAGCGTTTCTCCAGGTTGCTGTCTCACGTTAGCTAGGGAGTCGGCCTGGACCCTGGCGGCCTGAGAGGCGCGGAATGCCCTCTTGAAGTCAGCCGAAAAGGTCTTCCAGGAGCTGATTGACTGCCTTTTACTTTGTTTGAACCACTGCCTGGCAGGTCCAGTTAGGGTGGAAGGAAAGATCAAGCAACGAAGCTCTGGCCCGATGTTATGAGCCATCATTAGGGTGTTGAACATCCCTAAGTGGTCAGATGGGTCTCCATCCCCGTTGAACTTTGACAAGTGAGGCATACGAAAGCCAGAAGGGTATGCCGTTGCTGCTATGTTGGGGGCGAAGAGCTCCATCTCATCCCCTGAATCATATTCGTCTTTTTCTTTCTCTGACAGGAGCTTCTTCATCAGCTCCTCCATTTGAGTTAAGCGCTCTAAGGTTTTGTCCTGAGATCCTGGGTTATTCCGGGGCTGTTCAACAGCTCCGGACCCGTTGTACATATTAGGCGGGTTATTGCCCCTCCTATCTGGAGATAGGTCATTTGGGGCATTCCCGCCATTACGTACTTCGGATCGGACCCCAACTGAGCGGGCCTGGCTACCATCCCTAACTCGATCCTCTCTGTGAGAGTTGAGGCGATCTCGAAGGTCGCCTCCCTGGGTATTATGGTGACTTTGTGCTGAACTTAGTCGCTGTCGCAGGTCTCCTCCCGAAAGATCACTCCGTGCACTACCGGTCCAGTGACTCCTGCTGGACAGGCTCGATGTGCGTCTTTGGCGGATCGGACCCCAACTGAGCGGGCCTGGCTACCATCCTCCTGCTGCGGCGGGAAGGCCCGGCCGATGGCGGGTCTCTCCTACTATTTCCGTAGGTCGGGATGTCTCGGACGGTTTGAGGAGACGGATATCTGATGGGAGAGGGAGGATGTCTGACCGGAGAGGCGATCCTAGTGCCGTCTGGACGGACTAAATTTGGTGGGGGCCTCTCGGCCCTGCCAGCTTGATGGTTTCGCGCTGGGCGATTCGGACGAGGAACTGGACGATCTTCGGGGACGGGCTGACGTCTCCGGATCTCCTCGGCCCTCCTTTGGGAATTTCCCCTATCTCTTCTGGGCGTCCTCGAGGAAGGCTGAGAGCTAGGGGTTGATGTCCTAACCGAACGGCTGTACTGCTGCGGTTCGGTCTGAGGCATTTCCCTGAAGTTCGCCTCTTGATGGCGTGATGAAGGGGTGGAGTTGGCTGCAGGGAGTCTACCCGAACGGCTATACCTGGATCGATTACTCCGGCGAGACTTAGGAGCCTCGCCTTGCCTCTCTCCAACGTTACCGTTGGTTGTGAGAGGGGGTAGTCGACTCAGAATATCCTGGATTTGCTGACCAGCTGCTGCTAGCTCGCTCCTCAGTTGAGCATTCTCCATCTCCACCGCAGTATAATAACCTGGATTCGGATTAGGCGGCCGGGGCGTCGAACTACCAGTATCGTCTTGGCCGGCCGGCTGCTTTCCTGGCCTTTGCTGGACTTCAGGAACTTGCTCCTCGGGGAGGGCAACATGGCGGGCCTCCTGCCCATCATGTTTTTCTGTCTCGTTGCCATGTTTGGATCGAGTGGTCACCATAGTTGTATGTTTGTGGTAGTACTAATTAGATTCGCTCTCAATGAAAGCACCAAACTGTTGACGCGGTTCTTCGGCAACAGGTAATTAAGAGAAGAAGAGAAAGAGATTAGTACTTAAAAGTAGAACCACCGCAGATATGAAATCTTTGTGAGAAGAACTAGGTGACCCTAAACACGTTTTTTAAGTGGTTCGAAGGTTAAAATCCTTCTACTCCACTAGTCAATATTATTGATCTTTTCTGGGTAATTGGTTTACAAAATATATAGTTCTTACAAGACTATTTTCTCCAACCTCTATCAATTCCCAGGGTCTCCATATTTATAGGAGAAGGCACCTGGAAATTGGTAGGGAGGTCATCCCGTGACCTTACCATTTGTCATATCAAGTCTGTGATATTCATGATTACTTCCTAAACCTGACACACAAGTGTGGTCTAATCAGTATGGAAGGAGATAATGGGCCGCACGGCCCAACCCATCCGTGGGTGTCTGAATACGCACGTTCCTGCGGCGTGTCCGAGAAGTCAGGGGGATATCGGACACGTGATGGCAGGATTATGCACATTTATCTTGCGTGTTGACCTCCCATAGGGTCAGAGCTTCCTGAGAAGCTCGCTACCGGAGCAATCCATAACCCGAGCTGATCCTTCAGTGGTCGTCGGATGTTGTTCCCAGCTCCTGGAACAACAAGAAGGAGCAGGAAACTCCATCCCCTCGAGCTAGAAAGGGCCCGTCCTGAAGATAAATCCTCTGGCCTGTGGGAGCCTCGGGCTAAATCATGTTTAGTCCGAGGATCGTCCTGCTAAACAGCCCGTGGGAAATCCAGGGCGTACAAGCCTCAACCAATCTCTCACTGCCTTTATCTTGGTTGGGTCCAGCAGAATCCCCTCCTTACTCACAATGTGTCCCAGAAATGTTACTTGGGGTAACAAGAAATCACATTTACTGAAATTAGCATATATCCTATGCACCCTCAACTGCTGTAGTACCAAATGAAGATGTTGCTCTTACTCTTTCTCTGATTGGGAGTACACCAGTATATCATCGATGAATATGATCACAAACTTATCCAAGTAATCCCTAAAGACCCTAATCATCAAATCCATGAAGGTTTCTGGGGCATTGGTTAATCCAAAGGACATGACCGGGAATTCATAATGTCCATATCTCGTACAGAACGCGGTCTTTGGTATGTCCTCCTCCTTTATCGTAATCTGATGCTAGCCAGACTGAGGGTCGATCTTAGAAAATATCATCTTCCCTTGTAGCTGGTCAAACAAGTCATCGATCCTGGGCAGTGGATATTTATTCTTAATAGTTAGCTTATTCAGCTCTCTGTAAATGATGCACAATCTTAAGTACCCATCCTTCTTCATTACGAACAACACTGGAGCACCTCATGGAGAAAAGTTGGGTCTACTGAATGCTAGATCAAGTAATTCCTGCAGCTGAATCTTCAGTACCTTTAACTCTACTGGCACCATTCTATAAGGTGTCCTTGATACTGGTTCTACCCCCGGTGCCAATTCTATGACAAATTCGATCTCTTGGTGTTGCGGAAATCCTGGCAGATCTACTGGAAATACAATAGGGAACTCACACACCAACCTAGTCTCACACGGTCCAACTGAATTGACCTTAGAGGTATCCACTATGTTCGCTATGAATCCCATGCAACCTTCTTTCAATAGGTCTCTAGCCTTCAATGCATAAATCATAGGCACTCGTGGTCCACTCACTGTCCTCACAAACATAAAGGGTTCCTCTCCTTTCGGCTCAAAAGTTACCATCCTTCGCTTGCAGTCTATCATTGCCCCATACTTTGACAACTAGTCCATCCCCAGAATCATATCAAAGTCATCCATCAACAGTTCAATCAGATCCATAGAAAATTCTCTACTGTCTATCACCACTTGTAATACTCTTACCCACCTCCTAGAGACTACCAATTCCCTAGTTGGAAACAAAGTCCTAAATCCCCTAGCATACATATCACAAGGTCTAAAAAAATGGTCTTTCACCCTAGAAAATAGAATTGAATGAGTAGCTCTTGAATCAATCAATGCAGTAAACGAAAAACCAGCACTAGAAATCTTACCTCTGACGACCAAGGGACTAGGCTGAGCCTCAATCTGGGTAAAGGTGAATACTCTGGCTGGAGTGAGGCTGTCACTCCTCTTTCATTCTTCTTGTTTGGCTTGTGGGTAGTCCTTCCTCAAGTGGTTGACACTCCCACAGATGAAGCATGCTCTGACTCTACACTCCCCCAGATGTCATCGCCTGCATCGTGGGCACTCAGGGAAGCTTCTCCAGTTCTCTCCCTCGCCCTGACTACCACCAAAGGCACCCCGTGCCCTACTATTTGGACCAGAAGGAACAAAATAATATGGGCCCTTTCTCTTCTACTTACTGGGGCCACTACCTCGGCCAGAACTAGTGAAGGGAGGCACCATCCTCCAAGCATCTTGCCTTGTAGTGCGTTCTTTCCATGTCTGATCTCCATCCCCCTCAACAGTGAGGGCTTTTCCCACTACTTGAGCATAAGTGGAAATCCTCGAATCCATTGTTATCTTAACATCATGGGCTATCATCACATTCAATCCCCGTATAAATCAATCTCTCCTCGCCATGTAAGTAGGCACCAAATCCGGTGCGAACTTAGCCAACCAGTCGAACTTCAAGATGTTCTCTGTGACGGTTATTCTATTATGAGTCAGATTGGTAAGCTTATCCCCCTATGCAGCTCGAATTGCAATACTGTAATATTTCTCAATAATAATCACATCTCTCCTCTGATACACAACTTCCCACCAGATGCGGGCATTTTCCCTCAACATGTAACTGGCACAAGCCACCCTTTCATTCCCTTCCACCCTCATAAAATCCAGGATATAAGAAGTCATGTTCATCCATTGCTCTGCCCGCAGTGGGTTTGGACCACCCTCAAATATGGGAGGGTGCTACTTTCTGAATCTTTCATATAAAAGTTCCCACCTATTCTCCATCACAGGCTGGGCCAACACTAGTGCCACAGCCTGTGGGTCCTGTAGTCCAACATCCCGAGGAGGTCCCTATTGCCTCAGCTCTTGGAGTTCATCTTCAGTTCTTTGTAGTTTAGCTTTCATGTCTGGGAACATTTGTAGCCATTTCTGTGGGGGAGATGGAGGGTCCTAACCCTGGTTGTTATCTTTGGACATATTGCTGCGAAATCTAGGTCATCATCGAGGCATAACTTCAATATGCCCGCAAGCAATGATGTCGCACATGAAGCATGATTACAACATCCAAAGAAACCACCTCCCAGTTCAGTCAATCAAACACAAACAACAACCAACACAATGCATACACAGCATAATCATATAGCAGTCAAAAGGGGTCATACCCATTATTATATACACTCATCATGCTCTATTTATATTAATCAGGAAAACAGGGAAATTCATAAAACCAATTAAATAAGTAGTTCACTTAATACTGACCAACCCTAAGTCGAGCTTGTCTCTAGCAGTGAGCGTACTTGTTCGATCAATCTCTAGGAACCATAAACCTTGGCACGCTCTGATACCAAGTTGTAATGCCCTACTAACCTAGAGTCATTACCATGTGATTTTAAAATGTGCCATTAGCTTGCTAATCGATGTATTAGGCCAAAAAGTGTGATTTATTTAAGTAAAGACTCATTTCAATAAGATTCTTATACAAAAGTTTAGGCATTCATTTAAATCACAAAAGTGTTGCATTGGGATCCCAAAATATATTTAAAATTGAAAAGTTCATGTACAATCAACCTAGATGACAAAATCAGATGTTTATAACACGTTCCTCAAAAACCACCTCAGCCGTGGAGGCAAGGTAGGTCAATCATGTACACGTCCCTCCATGCCCTCCAACTCATGCTTGGTCGGGCTTTGCCTTGCCTTTACCTGCACCATAAAGCACCCGTGAGCCAAGGACCAACAAGAAAACTCCACACACATAGAATATAACAATTCAGTCCAGTAAATACATAACTAAAATAGATACAATAGACATAGCAGCCTAAGCCGATCTGGGTGTGTGACCAGGCACCAGGTTAACGGTCTTCACCGAGCATTTGATTACAACATCCTATATGGCCATGCCATGGTGACCTTCATTCAGTATGCTTATTATCGTCAGCCTGCATTCAACATGGTTATTGCCGTTCCCGACCTTCGCCGATCAACACAAACACATAAACATGACACAACAATCACAGATATTCCAATACAATACTAAACACATATAATCGGGCCATGCCCTTCTCTATGGGCACAAACCATTTTCTTACCTGAGTCCCGAGCTGACTGTATAGTGCGATCCCGATCACGATCCCATAAATCTGAGCCTTAGTTGTAAAACGTAGTCACAACGCAATAATAATAAATATCCATCATACCCTAAACAAATTAAAAACTTTTAATTATTATACTAGCCTTTCAAACCTCGAATTCTACTAAACTGGGTAGTAGAATCCCTCTCGAGCCCTTAAGATTAAGTTACCGAGCTTAAAACTGTAATCTGGCCAAAAACCTCTATTTGCGCTGAGGCACCCTCAATTAGAGTCACGACGCCCCTACAATTCGAGTCGCGACCCTCTACAAGTCTGAGAGACCAACCCTCAATTTTCTCTAGACACACGCTGTGGCGCACCTTGTCTAGAGCCGTCGTGCTAAGGCAATTCAACAAATCCCCAAGGCCTTCAAATTTCATGCAGGTCGTGGCGCTCAAGAATAGTGCCAATGTGCGAGCTTGCGAACCTAGAATTTCCTACGATTTTAGAAATCACAAATCCTTCCCAATCCACCCTTACCCAAACTCGATTTCTAACCCATTTCAACCACATAATTACATCAGCAACTCAAATAAGCAATAAATAACAACCCATAGCTTCTAAAACACAACAATAACAAATTAATGTCCTGAAAACTCATACATATGCTAATACCTATAACTCAGCAAAATACTTGAATCTAAACAAGATTTAAGCTTACCTCAACCACGATTTCGACTCCTTGAACGGAACTTCAACTACCCACAAACTCCACTCTTCAATTACAGCCTCAAATCCTCAATTCTCAGCCCCAAATTCAGAGCCTTTCCTTCAAAACTTCCCAAAACCTTCCAAGCCACCAAGAGAGAGAGTGAGCCGAAGAGAGAGAGAGAGAGAGTGACTGAGTCTAGAGTCCTAAGTTCACAAGTCCATGTCTATCCCTTCACACCAAAATGACTAAATTTCCCCTAACTTAACTCTTAGCCCCTTAATACCACCAAGGGCAAGTTCGTTGTTTGCCCCATTCCCGCTAATTCCTCGAGTATTCCTATAAATCTCGAATTAATCATGGCATACCCAAATACTCATTAAATGGATACCCATTACCTGGTCAATTTCGAACACACACTATCTCTCCAAAATACCCCTAGGCTCACCCCGAGCTGGGCATTTGACCCAGTAGTGACTATTTCGCGTATCCGCTCCCTAGGACCGTCTCGGATCACACATCTCAGATATATCTCCACAATACTATGGTCTTAGACATATCCCAACATAACACACACACATATATATACCCTCAACGCGTCAAAAATTACAAATATTCCCTTAACAACACGAACTAGCCCACATGCATATTTAATTCACCCAAAACATGCATATCTAGTCATATAATAATATAATTTGAGTAATCACGTAATGATGCACATATATGACAATTAATCACATAGTAATACATTTAAATCCATTATTGCCCCCCCCCGACACGCTAATCAAGGCACTAAGCCTTATTAGTAAATTTGGGACGTTACAATTTAGCTTTTCAATTTTTTTCTATTTTTGGTATAAGTTTAAAAATAAATTAATTTATGTTTTCTCTTTAAGGTATTATTTAATTTTATAGGTTGTGGATGAAAATATTAGCAACGATCATTGAAAAGTGAATTAATTTGCTTGATTATTGTTTATTGCAAGAGGTACCTATGTTTTGTTATTATTTTAAAAAAATATTATTATACAAATGTTAGAGGATTTTGAATATCTTAAATAATTATCTGTAGTGAAGTAGGTTCTGAGATTAAAATTGTGCGTTGCAGTGATAATGGAAGGTAGAGAGCTTGTGTGTTTTAGTGAAGTAGGTTTTGGGAAATTTATTTGTGTGCTATAGAGATATAAGAAAGAAACGCATTCTGTGTTGTTTGAATTATTTAATTCGTTGTTGACATATGGTTAAGTCACTACTATAAGGGACATGTTGCCCAATTTTGTCTATAATTATTTTTTATTTTCTTATATTTAAATTGTGTCGTGCTTGCATTGTACTAATAGGAATATGATAGTGCTAAGATTATTTTACGGGAATTTTCTCGTGCAGAAGGATTTTAGTCCAATTTTAGGGAAACCTCTAAAGAATTATTTCTAGGAAATGGATAAGAGTTGCATCACAAAGGACATTCTTTCGAAAGAGTATGAAGAGGGAGTTGAAAACTTTATTCAGTTAGCCTTAAAAAATACAATGGATCCTTCTAGAGTTCATTGTCCCTGTTGAAAATGTTCAAATTTGAAAAAATTGGACATAATGGATATAAAGAGTCATTTATACTTTAACAGAACGGACCAAACATATGTCAAGTGGAAAAATTCATTGTTTAGGCTTAAGATATTATTGTTATTGGACAAATAATGTCAACAATCGGAAAAATTCATTGTATTGACACTACTAGAAATATAGGGTTTCTCAGCACTTTTTTCAACCTTAAATAAAAAGCACAGAGAAAATATTTGAATTAGTATGAAATATCACATTTAATACCCATGTACTATTTTATTGCGGTTTTAGAAAAAACGTAGTCTAAATTTTCAAGAGTGGGGAGACGGGGACTTTTCTCCACGGTTCTTTAGAAAAAACAACAGAGAAAAGTTTACTACTTTTCTCCTTCTCCGCGGTTAGTTAGAGAAAAGTGTGGAGAAAAGTCTCATTTTCCCTGCATATTAAACCCGAACCTCAGAAAATTGCTCATTTTCCATTTCACAGACGCAAGAGCAGAACGGCGGAGCCCTTCGTCCCCTGCCACAGTAAGGTCCATTTTCACCATTTTTCATTTTCTTGCATATCAACGCTTTAAAACATGTAAATATACATAATATTGATTTATTTTGAAGCTTTAGGAAAAAAAAATGAAGAAATATTGAATGGGTTTAATAGGGTTTTATTGTATGTTTATAGGGTGTTTTCATGCTTTTTTCTAACGTTTTACAACGTTTGTGGAGGATTAGAAGACATTTTTATTTTTCAAAACAGTTATTGAGTACTAAAACTTTATTTTTATTTTTTAATATTTCGATTTATGGGTATTTTTTATATTGTTTATCTAATTTATTTGTTTTTTAGTAATGTTAATATTAATTATGTTAATCTTTAAAATGTATTGTGTTTTACATAATTTTTTATATTATAATATTGTTCTTTACATAATTTTGTATTTTATAATATTGTTTTTTACATAATTTTTTATATTATTTACATAATGAATTTTTTAAAAATTTATTTTTGTTAACGATATTATTTTAGGATTAATTCAATTACCATATATTTACTAATCATTGTTTAAATTTTTATCGTAGGAAATATTTGTTTGAATTTGAGGTGTGTTGAAATTGTTGAAGATTAATTTCGAAGGTGAGTAATAATTACTAGTTAATTTTTTTATTTTTCTTTTTGATATTTACAAATTATTGTTAGAGGAGTTTGAATATATTAGATATTCATTCGTAGTGAAGTAGGTTCTGAGATAAAATTGTGTGTTGCAGAGATAAGAAAAGGTCGAGAACATGTTCATTTTAGTGAAGTAGGTTCTGCCAATTTTGTGTGTCGTGGTGACTTATGTTTGAGAACATGCACGTTGTTTGTTGTATGTTTTGTTTGATTTGAATTTATAGGTAGTAATAACTTGGGATATGCTATAGAAACAGAGGAAACTCTGCTCAATTTTTTATGAATAATATATTAATTAAACATGTTTATAGGTTAATATATGTAATAATTATGTTTGTTTATGTTGAAATTATAAATGCTTATGAATTTTGCATATGTTATAGAAATAGAAGAAATTGTTATTTGCTTGTGTGGAGTTTTCTTGCTCGGCTTCAGCTCACAGGTGCTCTATGGTGCAGGTAAGGGCAAAGGGAAAGTCGACCAACCATGAGTACGGAGAGCGTGAGGCGATGTGTACATGTTTGGCATGCCTGGCTGCCACAGCCAGGGGTATTTTTGGGAGATGTTTGTATTCAACCTAGCTTTGTTGTTTAGTCGACTTTACTCATATTTTTGAGTTGTAAATATTTCTAAACAACATTTTGGGATCCCAAATGTTAAATTCTTTATAATTTTTAATGAATGTCTGTATCTTTCAAATTATATGACTTTTATTACAGTTTAACTACACATTTGACCTAAATTCTCGATTAGCGAGTTGATTGTGTTGACCCTGATTTTGGGCAACTGACACGGAGTCAAAATACGCTTGATGTGGATGAATGCGTTGAAAAGAACGTGATGACGAAAATAATAAGAACACGATATTTTATAGTGGTTCGGCCCCAGAATCTGGTAATAACCTACGTCCACTTAGATTGTTATTGATGTGAGATCCAAAGGAGTGATCAAAGAACTAAGGTTCAATGAGTTTCATCAACCTATGAAGAACAATACAATGTGACTAATTTGATAACTCGTATTTCCAGTGGTCTAGAAATCAGAAAAATAAAAAAGGCATCCTCTTCCCTGAGCCCTCCTCTTCTATTTATAAGCTCAGGGAAGATTTACATTGATTTGTTACAGATATTATTTCCTAAATAATCGGATGCTCAGGAAATCATGGGAGATAATTTCGGATTCCATCATAACTGCCTAAGACTTCCTCCACGTATTACGTGCATACGACCAGACTAGTCATATGAAGAGACCGATCGCATGATACCGAATATCTTCCTGGTCGATAGTCGAACACAGGTTTTGCCAGGTGCCAGCCACGTGTAATTAGTGCCTGCCATGTCATTCACTTCTGATTTTTGGGATAACATTTGCCCCCCAAGTTTGTTTAGTGCGACCAGCAATAAAGAAACTTAAGGGAACAACCGTTCACCTTCCCACGTCTGCCAGAGTCCCCGTGCATTTTCGAAAACCGTGACACAATTATGTCTAATCAAGCCTTTTCGGTTTCCAAAAAGGCAATCTAACTGCTTGTCCACTTCCCCACGTTTCAAAAGTGGGAAGTGATGATTACCGCCTTTTGGCTATCCCTTCGCTCCCTATAAGTAGGTCTTTCTTCACTTTCAAGAAATTTTTACCCATCACCTTTGCCAAAATCTTCAAGAACTTGCACCTGTGTTCAGAGCTTCGAAAACGTCCGACGTCTTGCCGCAGGTCTTCCGATTCAGGTTTCTGTCTTTCTCCGAATCCCCATTTTTGCTCAGGTAAGAACTTCGTTCTTTAAGCTTTTTATTACGCCATGCATGCCATTTTTGTACTCTGTGATCTACGTTCTTGAATAGGGTTTTAAAAATTTCTTGGTATAAGCCATCCATTGCTAGGTAGAAGTGCGTTTTTATGCCTTGTATAGGTTAGGTCGACACCTTGATATATAGAATCTCTTATTTAGGGTGTTAGGTTGACGAAAGATTCAACCTTTAAGCCAGGTGAAAAAATCGAAATTTTTTCCCGCCCTTCAGGAGTCGAAAAAGTTCTCTTTTCAGAAAACGGTTTACTTTCCCTTTTGTTTTCATCCGTCTTTTAAAATACCCATGTTGAAGTTAGTGTAGGACCAGGATGCTGCTGATTATTTAGGCACGAGCAACGTTATCCCAGCTTTTCCCACTACATCGCGGATTGTGTCTTATCTCCTCCATTGTCTATTTGCAGTTCATATGCAAGACCCTTGGGGGGGGAGAAAGACCTATCGAAGGCGAACTCTTGGCCCAACTACTCGAGGGCGAAGAGAATCCATCCACGTTGATTCCAGAAATTCCATTCTCGCGTTCTAACCCAAATCCTCCACCGGCTCCTACTCAGAAAATGGCCAGAACAAAAACCAAGGCCAGAAAAAGACGCAACCCTTACTCTCCAAGTCAGCCTCCTGCTGATGCTCCCTCGACCAGTGGTCGAGGTGAATTCCCTCCTGAAACCGAAGTCCAGAGGCGTGCCCATCCTCGTCATGCCGACCAACCGGCTGTCGAGTGGCATGTGGTACCCCCAAGTACAGTGATAATCCGCATCATCAGCAACTATTTAAATAAGTATAATCTGACGGGGATAACCCTAGTCAGACCTTCCATCGATCAGCGAGCCAACCTGCCAGGGGGGGCTTATAGTGCCTGGTCGAGATACCACATCGAGGCGGGTGCTACCCTGCCTCTTCATACATTTTTCCAAGGGGTGGTAAACTACTTTGGGGTAGCCCCTTTTCAAATTACCCTGAACGGGTATAGGATGTTGGTCGTGCTCTATATCCTTTATAAACTCAAGAAATGGCCAGCTCCTTCTCCTCACGAGGTCAATTATCTGTTTGATCTCAAGTCCAACCCCAACCAAGATGGTACAGGGTTTTTCCACTTTTGCCACCAGGAGACCGGACGCACCTTTCTGTCCTAGACCACTCACATCTCCAACGTGGGGAAGTATCATATGGAGTACTTCCCTACGCCTGACATTGCCGCAGACAACCTGGCCTTCACCCGAGGAGGTAAGGAAAATAACGAGCCTTAAACTAGTTCTTGCCCTTTAAATCTTTCTTGTCGTAATATTTCACTGTTCCACTGTGTTCCAGGTCCATGGTTGCGCCCGACCCCCACTCCAGGAATGGAGTCGAGGGCAGCACTCTTAGCCAGTACATCTAATGCTGCTAAGAGTGTGAAGAACTTGATCAATGAGGCTAACATTAGGTTGGCTAGCCTTAAGGGCTCCCAACCTGCAACCAGCGAACCCGCGGCGGGTGGTGCTCGCACTGATGTGGGAGCTGAGCAGGGACCCAAGCAGCATCCTTAGGCGCCTCCTCCTAGGAGGAGGCCAACTGGGGTTACAATCAGGGAACCTGTAGTTCCCCTTCAAGCAGCAGAACCTTCGGTCCCCAAGGGCAAGGGGAAACAAAAGGCTGTTGAGCCTACCGAACAGTCTAACGACTCGTCAGAAGTAAACGGTTTATCATTCTCGTTTTTGAATAATCTGCCAATTCCTTCCCATCTATTTGATGGGGACGGCAACTTTAGGAACGCCCCTTCTTTAAACTCAAATTTCTTCCAGGGACTAGGTAGTTCAGTAGATAATGTTACGACCAGTAGGTGTAGTTCGGGTATTTTAATTGTAATCCTTTCACTTGTAATCCTTTCACTTGGATTTCTACTCCTCGTGATCCTTTAATTTAACTGTTCGAATTGTTTTCCTTTGCGCAGGTATGGACTCTGATGACTTCTTCGAGCATTACCAAACCGCTGCTGCTGCTTCTGTCCCGAAGGACAGCAAAAGGGCTCAAGGGGAAAGCAGTAAGACCCCCTCAAAGAAGGCTCGAACAGAGGACACTCCCAACGCCGGCCCTTCTAAGGAGAACACGACACCCCCGCCTCCCACCGAACAGTCGTCGCCTGCGCCTGCGAATCCACAGCCCTCTTCTAGGGCCGCTAGTAGAGAGACTTTGGACAACTTGTCCGAAGGCTCCCTGTCCAGCCTCGTGGTTGGGTCAGCCAGGGAGAGAATCTACAAGCTCTCGAAGCACAAATGCAGCCAGGCCGCCATCAATGAAACTTCCTCAAAGGAGGCCGACCAAATCATCAACCGAGGGCTGAACGAAATAGCCAGCGTAAGTCAATTTCTGTTGTTTCATCATTTATTTTGACTTCTATTCCTTACTTTTTCGTTTTTTTTTTTTTCAGGGACTGCTGTCTCTAATTGCTGGCTGGCGCCGTACTGGGGCGCTGGTTTCTCGCGAGCAGAACTTTGACTCCAGGCTTGCTCAGTCCAAGCAAGCACTTGAGGATGAGAAGAAAAAGCTGCTCGAAGATAACAAGGTGCTGTGCAAGCTGAACGAGCAGTTATGCGAGGACCAAGCCAACCTCACTCAGGAGCTTCAGGAAAGTCAAGGGGCCCTGAAGAAAGCTATCGATGAGCGACACAAATGGAAGGAGCATTCCATACTCAACACCCAAGAGTGTAAGCAGCTCACACTCGATCTGACCGCCAGCAGGGATGAGGCAAAGAAGCTTGAGGAGCGGGTGCGCGAGCTCGAGGAGGACAAAGTTAAAACTCTGAAGAAGTACAAGGAAGCCACCTTCCTTTGCTTCTATGACTTCTGGAAGCACAATCGGGAGGCCGACATTAGTTATCTCTCCGAGCGGCTGCAAAGGACATTGATGGTGCAGTGCGCTGCTCGGTTGGAGGCAAAAGAGAAAGCCAAGGCCCAAACTCCTGCTGCTGATGCTGCAGCTGACCAGAGTGCTCCTAATCCAGAAGACCCTCCTGCCCCCCAGCAAAATTAATATTTATATATTTTTTCCAACTTTTATGGCCCACGGGTCTTTTTGTAAAGACAATTTTTGTTTTTTCTTTTATTGCTGCAAGGGCAGCTCTTTTGCTTATGTTGGAACAATTACATTCGAGCAGTACTACTCGCGGTGTAAAGGTCTTTTTTCTTTTAATTTCATATTTACATCCGAGCACTAATGCTCGCGGTGTAAACGTTTGCCTTTTTGATATTATAATGTTTCTTTTATTATAATACCTGTTCGCATGACCGAACTTAGTATAGTACTTTGGTTTGCTTTTTTCAAAACATTTTTGAAAAATGCTCTAAGTACCGAATCATGCTTTCACTCATTTTGTTCATGTGTTTACGTACCTCCTGGTACGCTTTGCTATCGATGTACCTTATATGCCCCCCAAGTGATCGAGGAGCTTTAGGTCCTTGGTCACTTGCCTTGACCACGACCTGTGCGAACATTACTGCTCGTTGCAAAATTTAACACTTGTAATACAGCAAAACAACACACGTAATGAACAAATACTTGTAAAAATAAATTTACAAAGGTTGGCAAGAATGACTGGCTGCGCACAGTCCCTTATAATCTTGTATTAAAAATGGACTAATCATGTCTTTACGAGTGATCTTAAAAAAGATTTTACACTTACAATCGATTAGCTATACAACGTGGCTAACCCTTTTTCCGAAACTTGTAAAAAGTAAAATTTAATGCAAGCCAGTCCTTTAAAAAAGGCTGTTCATTGATAATACTTGCGCAGGTGTTCTCCATTCCAATAGCGTGGAACGAGATCTCCGTTTAGGCGTGCAAGTTTGTAGGTGCCCGGTTGAAGGACTTCTTCAATCTGGTAAGGTCCTTCCCAATTAGGTCCGAGTACTCCAGCAATAGGGTCGCGGGTATTCAAGAAAACTCGTCGTAGCACCAAGTCTCCAACGTTGAATTTTCTTTCTTTTACTTTCGAGTTAAAGTACCGGGCGACCTTTTGCTGGTATGCAGCCACTCGGAGTTGGGCTTTCTCTCGTATTTCGTCGATTGAGTCTAGGGACTCCATCATCAATTGGCTGTTCTGGCCCTAGTCGTATGTTATGCGTCGATGTGAGGGGGGATCTAATTCGACAGGTAACATGGCCTCATATCCGTAGGATAAGGAAAATGGGGTATGACCTGTCGCCGTTCGGTGAGAAGTTCTATACGACCAGAGGACTTCAGGCAGCTGCTCTGGCCATGCTCCTTTAGCGTCTTCAAGCCTCTTCTTCAGGGTGTCCTTAAGATTTTTATTCACGGCCTCTACCTGCCTGTTTGCTTGTGGATGCGCAACTAAAGAAAAGCTTTTGATAATCTCGTGCCTTTCACAGAAGTCGGTGAATAAGTCACTGTCAAATTGGGTTCCGTTGTCTGAAAAAATCTATCGGGGCAAACCATACCGGCAAACAATGTTCTTGATGACAAAGTCAAGAACTTTCTTGGTCGTTATGGTAGCGAATGGTTCAGCTTCGGCCCATTTGGTGAAGTAGTCGACTGCCACAACTGCGTACTTCACTTCGCCTTTTCCCGTGGGAAGGGATCCAATCAAATCTATCCCCCATACTGCAAAAGGCCATGAGCTCTGCATCTGTTTCAACTCGTTTGGAGCTGCTCGTGGAATTTTGGAGAACCTTTGACATTTATCGCATTTTCGTACAAACTCCATTGAATCTTCATTCATAGTCGGCCAGAAGTAGCCTTGCCTTAGAATCTTTTTTGCCAAACTCTGCCCCCCAGCGTGATCTCCGCAGAAGCCTTCATGCACCTATTTCATTAGTTCCTTAGCATTTTTTGGTGTAACGCATCTAAGTAGTGGCATTGAATATCCTCTCCTGTACATAACACCATCGACCAGTATGTACCTAGCAGCCTGCCTTTGTAGAGTTCTGGCTTTTTCCCGAACTTCACGACTCTGGTCGGGTCTTTTTCATCGAGTTGGACCTCTTCCAGGTCCTCAATGGGTCCAACGCTCTCTTCAAAATCCCCAAAGCGAGGATCTAGATCTCTATCCTCCCTTTGGGCAACACCCTATTTGGTGACTTCATCACCGGATTGGGCTTGTGTACCCATTGCCATCTGCAACCTATCTGAGGTAGTGCTCTTTGATGTTCCCTTTTTCGCCTTCGTGACTGAAGCATTGTAGCACTCTCTGGCAAGATGGCGTCTCCTGCACCTCGTGCACTCTGGATAAGTCCTCCATGAATCACCGCCTCCCTGACGGCCACCCTGAGTACCCCGACCTCCCCTATCAAACCTAGGAGCGTTTGGAGCATCAGGAGTCTTCCTCTTCAAATCACTGGAGCCTCCGCCCCTACTAGAACTAGAGTATGGAGGCACCGCCCTGCGTCCCTCCCTTCTCGCTGCACTATCCCTCCAAATCCTATTCTCCGCCTCCTCAGCGGTAAGAGCCCTCTCCACAGCCTGGGAATAGGTAGTCACTCCAGGAACTGTGGTAATTCTTACATCTCGAGCTATCATCACATTCAGCCCTCTAACAAATCTGTCCTGCCTAGCTGCATCAGTAGGCACAAGGTCTGGTGCGAACTTCGCAAGTCTATCAAATTTCAAGGCATATTCTGTAACTGTCATACTGCCCTGAACCAGCCCCACGAACTCATTCACTTTCGCTTCCCTGATGGCAACGTTGTAATACTTCTGATTGAACAAATCCTTAAACCCTTCCCAAGTCAATGTAGCAACCTCTCTAGTCTGTGATGCCACCTCCCACCAGATTCGGGCATCATCCCTCAGCATATAGGTGGCACAGTCCACCCTGTCATGTCCTTCCACTCTCATAAAATCAAGAATGGTACTGATCAAAGTCATCCACTGATCAGCCTTCAGTGGATCAAGTCCACCCTGAAAGATCGGGGGTTGTTGCTTCCTGAACCGCTCATACAACGGTTCCATTTTGTTCCCAACATCAACTGGCTGTACCACAGGTACCATTACCGATGGCACAGTAGGGGCAACACTCCCAGATGGAGCCTGCTGCAGAATTCGAATCTGTTCATCTTGGCTCTGAAGCCTAGCTTGCATATCTGCCATTAACTGCTGCCAATTCTTAGGGACTAGCAGAGGGGTCGGGCCCTGGTCATCATCTCTAGCCCCAGACCTGCCGGCTAGTCGTGTGGATTTCCTTGAACGCATAACTATTCAAGTCAATCTGCAATCAACAACTCGGCAATTAGGCTATGATGACAGGGTAATAATTCCTCATAATCCATCACTGGAACTCCAACCATTCACAAGCAATCAAGTATAGCAATTTGTCCAAATATTCATTCACATGCACAGCAATGCTAATAAGCACGCCTCAATAACATCATGCAATAGTCAAGGGCCAGGCCCTATCAGTATCTCATGCTCCCTATCCATCAGACAGATATCAACAATCATATCTCACTCAAATCATTTAAACACATAATCATGTATACACAATTACCAAACCCTGAGTTGAGCTTGTCTCCCGCGGCGAATGTACATATCCAGCCAGTCTTCAGGACCCATAAACCTAGGACGCTCTGTACCAAGTTATAACGCCCTGGATAGCCAAGACCATTACACTGTGTGTTTATAAAGTGCCAGACTTGCTAATCAAGTCATTTAACTAAAATCGTGTTGTAGAAGCTACAAAGGTACTAGGGTTAAAAGCGTTTTGGTCTCAAAAGCCACACTTTTCATTAAGAGACATTATATGGTTACACGGGATCCCAAAAATACAAGTTTAAAGATCGTTTACAAAGGTTGTGAGACTCAGATACAATAACCAGCCATAGTAAGGAAAAACAAGCAGTTAGGTAATCCCTGTCCTGGTCCACTCCTCGATCGTGGTGATCGAACAGCTGGCTATGTACATTTCACCTTGGAGCTCTCCACCTCAGGCTTGGTCCAGCTTGCCCTTGCCTTTACCTGCACCACGTAGCACCCGTGAGCCAAGGCCCAGCAAGAAAACAAAACAACAACAGAGCATAAGCATTTAGCAGTCAAGTCAATATCTCACATTGTATCACATAGCCTCAGTTAAATAACCATTCAATATAGTCAAGTATTCTACATACTAAGCATATCAATTCATAACATGCACAGTTTATAGATGATAACCAGGGCTAGCGCTCACAGGCTGCTCCCTCCGTTATCCCAGTGTTCATGGCTCCCAGTGGCCAAATTGCGCTCTGTGCGCTAATAGTATGTACGACACTCTTAGGCCGCTTTTACATGTCCCATGGCGTGATACCAACATTGACACGATACAATTCTCGGGAGCACTTAGTCCCATCACAATTATATAACCGGGTGCAGTTTTCTTACCTTTCAATTCAATAGCTTTGATTCCTTGACTCCTTGAGCACGATCTCCCTCGAGCCCTAGCGCTCACCTAAACACAATCATGGTCAAAGTCATCATCAACCCTCAAGTTCAAAACCTAGTCCCGGGGCCAATCCCGAGCCCCCGGGATGTCCTAGTTCCACCAAACAAGGTGGTGGAACCAAGCCCCAAACCTTAGGTCAAAAACCCTTGCAAATAACCCTAAAATCCCCTTCAGAAGGCAGGGTAGCGCTACAGCGCTCTTGGGAGGGCGCTACAGCGCTACAGACAGAAGCCAAATTCCCCTCAGCACTATGGCCTAGTGCTACAGCGCCCAAAGGCTAGCGCTGTAGCGCTAGTCACAGACAGCCCAGCACCAAAATTTCACTTCTGCGATTTTCTCAAACCAACCTCAACCAAACCTCTTCCAACTCTTACCCAAACTTAAAAACAACCTCATGAACACACTCCACTCATCCCAAGCACCCCAAACATCTAAAACCCAAGCACATGCAACCACAAACTCAGAATTCACCATAGTCACCTCTAAACTCTAAAACCCAACAAAAACCAGCTGAACATCAGAGTTTGAGCTTAGAATTCATACCTTTGATAGGATTTCGCCCACAAGCTATCCCTAGGCTTCCTTGGCTTGCTACTCCTTAGCCTTAAGCCTGAATTCCCCAAAGTTCCATTCAATTCAACTTAAATACCACAACTCAAAAACCAGAAACAGAAATGGATGAACTCTAGAATCTTACCTCAAGTATTAATGAAACCCTGCTAAACCTCTGCCAATTCCTCAGTCTTAGGTCAGGATCCTTGATTTTTAGTTACCCCAGCTCACCTCTAAGCTTTACTCCAAAAAGTCCTCAAGAAACAGATGAAGAAGGCCTAAACCGACTCAGAGAAACTCTCTTTGTTTTTCCCTCTTTCTTTTCCCTTCCTTTTCCTTCTTTTTCAGACTTCTTTGATATTCTACAAATTCCACTAACATAAAGCCTTAGTATAATTTAACTTCTATAAAGCAAATGACCATTATACCCTCCCTATTAATTCTAACCCCCTTTAGCCCACTTAAGGGTATCTTAGTCATTTTACCCACTTCCCGCTAATTCCTCGAGTGTCTCTAATATTTCCCCCTTAATTCCCGATACCTAATTAATTACCAAGGGTATTCCTCAATGTCAAAATAGACTCCAATATATCTGCCAGACTCCCATTTATACCTCTAAGCTCACCCTAAGCCGGGTATAAACCCCCGCTATGACTTTTCCGCTACTTTCCTCACTGGGATCGTCTCGAGTCACAGATCACAGATTTATCCACATAATAATGTGGTCTCGACAATTATCACATATATCAAAGCAGTTATGCCCATAATGGCCAAAATTACGATTATGCCCTTCTAACCTAATCAGGGCCTATATGCATACTAACACACATAGTCATGCATCTCAAATATTCAAGTAATCACATAACATGCTTTAAATCATAATCATGCATCTAAATCATTAAAACCACACATAATTCCCCATTATGCCCTCCAGGCACACTAATCAAGGCCCTTAAGCCTAATTAGTGAATTTGGGTCGTTATAGGGGTGCAACGCCTAACCCTTGCGGTTATGGCCATCATTTTGCCTTCGTCCCCCACTGTTTTTGCTCCAGCTGCTGCTCCCATAAAGCGCGGGATGTAGTCCTTAAGCGATTCTCCATCCTACTGGCGTATTTCAACCAGCTGGTTTGCCTCAGTTGGATGCACACGACCTGCGTAGAACTGTCTGTAAAACTCCCTTACGAACATCTCCCAGGAAACTATGCTTGCAGGAGGGAACTTGAAAAACCACTCCTGCACGGCATCAGAAAGTGTTGCAGGGAAGATTCTGCACCGAGCTTCTTCGGACACTTTCTGAATGTCCATTTGTATCTCAAACTTATTGCCGTGAGATATCGGGTCACCGTACCCATCAAAGTTCGGAAGCATAGGCATTTTAAACTTGCTAGGAGTCTCTGCCATAGCTATCCTCTGGACGAAAGGAGTGTCTTTCCTCCTGTCGTGCCTTTCCTTCTCAGACACGTAGCATGAACGTGTGTATTCAGACACCCACGACTGGGTTGGGCCGTGCGGCCCATTATCCCCTTACCTATTGATTAGACCACACTTCATGTGTCAGGTTTTAGGAATTAATCATGAATGTCACAGAGTTGACATGATAGGTAAGAAGGTCACGGGATGACCTTCTTCCCAACTCCCAGGTGCCCTCTCCTATAAATATGGAGACCCTGGGAGTTACAAAGGGTTAGATTCTATTGTGTAAGAAATACCCTGTAAAAGAATACCAAGCTTATAGCAATAATATTGACTGGTGGAGTAGAAGGATTTTAACCTTTGAACCACCTAAAAATGTAATTGTGTCACCAACCCATTTCCAAAAGATCATTCATCTATTTCGGTTCAACATAAGCACTAATCCCTTCCTCTTATTTTCTTAATTTCCTGTTGGCGAAGAACCGCATCAACAATTTCCAAAAGAAGTCTTGATCGTGGCGATCGAGGAGGCTGCCTACGTACACGCCGCCCCCGAAGCTCTCCATCTCATTGCTGGTCTAGCTTCCCTTAGCCCTTACCTGCACCACGAAGCACCCGTGAGCCATGGCCTAGCAAGAAAATTCGAAAAAACAGATACAAATAATCAACAGATCACAAATAGCAAGCTTAGTAGTAATAAACATACTCAAGCAGGCATTCAACTCAATAACATGACCATAGGATTAAATGAGTGCATATCGTACTTCCAAAGTGGCTCTACCATAGCGGCCTGCACTCCACATGCTTATGCCTACCACGACCCTAAAGTCGAGTTTTTCAATCAAATTCAATCCACTAAACAGTTCATACATAACACAACCATTAATGTTTAAAAATATTTTCAAAAATATGATTATAGTCATACTTAATAACTAGGACTCAAGCCCTAATCACAACCAAGGTGCAATTTTCTTACCTCAAGTTTCGAGCAAATACGTATGGAGACCTTGAGTGCGATCCTTTTCTCCCAAGCCTAATGGTATATCCTAATCACAACATAATAACATATAATCATCAAGAACTAAACCAATTAAAAGCTTCAAGATTTATTCCTAGCCTCTGGGACCTCGAATTCTATTAAACCAAGTAGTAGAATCCTTCCTGAGCCTTTTATGATTGTGTTCATGTGCTCAAAAACCCTATTTGGCTAATTTTCCCCATTTGAGTCGCGGTGCCCCTCCCTAAGGGCTGCTGCACTCTACATGTCAGAGAGCCCCGAAGTTATCTCTTTGGACACGCGTCGCGACGTAGCCCACTAGGTGTCGCGGCACCAAGGCGATTCAGAGAAACTCCCCAGCCTCTGAGTTCATGCGGGCCGCGACGCAACCGCACGAACCCAAAATTTCCAACACTTTCCAGCCATTTCCTCCAACCAAAACCTCCAAAAACAGTCCCAATGTTGCCCCAACGTCCTCAACTGAGCCTAGAACTCTTATTAACACAACATAAGCAACATGTATACCCCAAAAACCTAACCAAATTCTTACTGAAACTCAAAACCCAAGCAAAAGTTTAAAACTCAACAAAACTTAAACCATAATAGAATTTCACACAAAAACAGAGTATGATTCCTTACCTCAGCTGTGAATTTCGACCCTAAGCTGCCTTTAAACCAATCCTAGCTCCAAGCTCCTTAGATTTCCAAGCCAATTCTTCTCAAAATTCAAAATCTCCCCAAACACTTCAAGAGAGAAAGAGAAACAAGAGAGAGAGAGAGAATAGACTGAGTGAAGTGTTGTTTCTGATTTTCGTTCCTTAGCTTCTATATAACTCTAGTAACTAAGGTAATCCAAGGCTAGGGAAAAGACCATAACGCCCCTAGCCTAAATCATTTCTCTTTAATGTCCCCAAGGGAAAAATTGTCTTTTGCCACCATTTTCCGGCTACACCTCAAATTCCACTTAAGATTCACAATTAATCCCACTAATCTTACAAACACTAATATTCCTCTCCCCCCCCCCCCCCCCCCCCCCCCGCCCCTCAATTATAACTCATACTCTAATATCCCTGGTAACTCACCAAATTACTAAAATACTCCTAAGCTCACCCCGAGTCGAGTATAACTCCCTGTTGTGACTTTTCCGCCAAATTGCTCACAAGGATCACCTTGTGCCACACATCTCAAATATATCCACATTATAATGTGGTCCCACTCACAAGCCTCTAGGTGCAAGGTACACGAACATGCTTCTCACATAACGAAAAGGGTAGCGGCCTTGAATCAGATCATCATAAGGTCTAGAGATAAGGGCATTCTTTTCTTCAACATCCTAAAAGGGAACAAAAGGTTTGCTTGGAACGAAGAACGCAAAGGAGCCTTCACCTAGTTGGAGGAACACTTCAAGTAATCACCCCACTAAGCCAAGCCAGGAGAATGGGAAAAAAATTTACCTCTACTCGCTTGTATCTGAAAATGCCATAAGTGCGGCACTGGTGAAAGGGAAAAACAAACAGCAATAAATAGTTTACTATGTTAGCAAGCTCCTAGTAGACGCTGAGTTCCACTACTCTGAAATGGAGAAGTTGGTTATTGCACTCATAATAGCCTCTCAAAAATTGAGGTCCTACTTCCATGCCCGCTGCATCAAAGTACTCACCAGTTACCCCTACAGATAGTCCTCCATAAGCCCGTAACTTTAGGAAGATTGTCAAAATGAACCATGGATTTGGCCAATTCAACATCACCCATACTCCAACGGAATCAATCAACGCGCAAGACCTAGTGGACATCATGGCCAAAATGACCTACTACGTTGAAGGTGAAGAAGAAGTCCACGATATGGAAGGACCACAAGAAATGGAAAAGGGAGATCAAACCACAAGATCCCTCAAAAATCAAATCACAAGAAAGATTTGTTAAATTGCACTTAATCCTGAACCAAGGTGAAATAAATGCTTTTATGAGGAATTGAACTCAACACCTCTTTGAGAGCTAAGGAGAGCTATACAACCACACCTAATTATTGTCCAAGTATGAAAAGCAAGCTTGGATTAATGAGGTATTTTAGAGCCCTCTTAACCGTTGGGTCAATCTTGGCATGACTAGTGATGAATGAAAGCCAGAGGATCAACCCCAAAGATTGATTGGCTGTAATTGAACCTCAAAGAAGTCACGAGGTTCACCACCTATGAATTGTGATTCTTTACACCAAAACAGAGAAACACGCTTATACCATATATTTCCTCAAGAGTGAATAAAAGTATACAAGAACACCTAAAGGCTTCCTTATATATTAGGTCAAGTGTAAATGCAGAAAAATTCACCAAGGCAAAGGTTTGAGCGCAACCTAAGGGTCACGAGCCTCACCTTACAAGCAAGGCCTCTTCCTCGCACACCTAGGCCTCATGGTCTCGAATTGGTGGCCTCCATGTCACTCAAGGGCAATGCGATGTATGGATGAGGAAAAATGGTGAGAGACACCAAGAACTGAACAAGCACCCAAGAGGATTCGCAAGAGATAGGAAAAGCCTCAAGGATCAAACTCGCACCTCCCTGGAGCTTGGGAGCGAGCTCAAGCCTCCCAAGTGCTTGGGGGCAAGCTCAAGCCTCCCTAGAGCTTGGGGTGAGCTCAAGACTCCTTGGAGTTTATTATTTACTAAGAAACTAATGTGAGCATGGAGAAATGACAAGAGAAGCCGAACAAGATACCAATACCAAAGAGTTGCTCTGAAGAGATGGAGGAGACACGAGGACCAAGCTCACACTGCCTAGGACCCCAGGGGCGAGATCAGTGGGCGAGCTCACCTAGAGGGGCGACCTGGGGGGCTAACTCAGCAAAGGGGTGAGCTCAGGGGGCCAGCTTAGGGCCCCCCTGAAGCCAAAGCACAGGTTCGACCCCTCCACATACTATGAAACATGTGCAAGACTCCCTAGAAGCTAAGGAGATTATTTGGAGGGCCTCAACAAACTTGGAATACCAGCTTAAGACCATCACTAAGCTTGAAAGAAAATAAGTTCAAAGAGTCCCAATAGCTTGGAGGAAAAGTACCTCCTTAACCTTGAGCTATAAATGCCTTGCACTCAAGCTCTTAAGGACTTATTAAGGCATGGGTAAAGAGGAGGTGTGAAAAGGGCCCGAGTAGGACAAAGTACGAACTAGACACGACCATCAAAAGAGTAGTGGTCATAATAAGTTAGGAGAGTAGTGGTCGTACAAGTTCAAAAGTGTAGTCGTCGTACAAAGTAAAAAGGGTAGTGGTCATACAAAGTACTAAGATGAGGAGAACCTCCTCCCACGCCTCCAACAGATGTCAAGCCCGCAGGCCCGAAGCCCGACACCACTAATGTAACGACCCAAAATCACTAACATGGCTTAAGGGCCTTGATTAGTGTGACAGAAGGGCATAGTTGGTTTATGTGTGAATTTATTGATTTAATGCATGATTATATGATAAGCATGCTTGTATGGTTATGTAAATGTTAATGTGATTATATGCTATAATTGTGAGAACCACATTATTATGTGGGTAAATCTGCAACATGCGACTTGAGGCGATCCTAGGAAGCTAGCAAGTGGGAAAGTCACAACGGAGCTTAGTACTTGACTCAAATCAGAGAGCCCAAGGCTCTCCTCTGGATCACACGCGCAGCGGCGCGCCCCTACGAGCGCAGTAGCTCAAATGGAGGTTCAGCACCTCCTTTTCCCTGAGTTCATGGTAGCTGCGGTGCCCCAAGAACAGGGTCGCAGCTTTCCATGAAAACTAAGTTTTTTTCCACATTTTCTTCAAGCCAAAACCCACCAAGATCTTTTCCAAACATAGTTAAATCCCAAAAGTAAAGTTCCCAATCAACTCAGCACCTCAAAAAACACGAAACCCCAGCTTAAACTTGGCCAAAACCTTATCAATTCTCCAAATTTAGATTGAGTTTCTAAAACTCTCAAACTCAGCTAAAAACCAAAGAAACACAGAGATTTGAGGCTAGAAATCGTTACCTCTGCTGCCCAACACAATGCCAAGCATTTCCCTAAATAATTCTGAGCCTGAGCTAGCTTTGATTCCTTTTAAATCGCAATAATTCCCAAGGAAAATTAAGAGAGTGTGTGAACGAGAGAGAGCAATGACAGAGTTGAACGTGTTTTTCTGTTTTGGTGCTTGTGTGGTTTACTTAGGGCTCAAGTAACCTTAAGCAAATCCCGAGGCTCGGTGTACCAAAAACGTCCCTGAGGGAAAAATTGTCAAAATCCCCGAAACTCCCTCCTAATATCACTAACTCATATTATATCCTCAAATATTTATTCCCATTACCCGATAACCCAATAATGCACCAGATACCCAAAATACCCCTTGACTCACCCCGAGTCGGGTAATAGGTCCCGTTGTGACTTTCTTGCTAACTTGCTCCCTAGGATCGCCTCGTGCAGAGTAACCCAAATATATCCACATAATAATATGGTCTCATATATATATCACATATATGCACATATTTTCCAAATATACTCGTAATGGGCCAAATTACGAAAATTGCCCTTCTAATAAAAAACGGGCCCACAAGCATATTTAATACACCTAAACATGCATATGTAGTCATAGTATAATATAACACATATATATCACATAAACACATAATTTTCCATAATTTGTCATCCTGGCCCCCTAATCAAGGCCCTAAGCCTTATTAGGTAATTTGGGACGTTACAACTATACCCTCCTCACAGAAATTTCTTCCTAGAAATTTTACCTGAACAGCTCGGGATACTGATTCTGCATAACTACCTCTAGCTCCCAGGTTTCTTCCTCAACCTTGTTGTTCCTCCATAACACCTTAACTAAAGGTATAGTCTTGTTTCTCAGGACCTTGTCCTTCCGGTCTAAAATCTGAACTGGTTGCTCCTCATAGGATAAATCTGTCTCCAATTCCAGATCCTCGTAACTCAACACATAAGTCCCATCTAATACATACTTCCTCAGCATGGAAATATGAAATACGGTGTGCTCTAGATAGTGCAAGGGATAAGGCCAACCTATAGGCCACCTGACCAATCCTCTCTAGGATCTCAAATGGCCCAACAAACCTAGGGCTCAGTTGTGATGCCATACATTCCTTAGAGTCGCTACCATGTGATTTTAAAATGTGTCATTAGCTCGCTAATAGATGTATTAGAATAAAAAGTGTGGTTAATTAAAATGAAAACTCATTTAAATAAGATTTTGGCGTAAAAGGTTGGCCATTCATTTAAATCATGAAAAGGTTACATTGGGATCCCAAAATACTGCTTAGAAACATATTTACAACTCAAAAAGTTACATTACAGTCAACCTAAGCGAAAAAATCAACATTTATAACCCGCTCCTCAAAATACCCTAGCCATGGCAGCCAGGCAGGCCAAACATGTACGCACCGCTCCAGGCCCTCCAACTCATGGTTGATCGACATTTTCCTTGTCCTTGTAGTACCACAGAGCACCTGTGACCCGAAGCCCAGCAAGAGAACCTCAAAGCACAACATACAATAATTTATCTCAACACATAAATACTTAATCAAAGGCAATACACAATCTACAAATGGTTATTGGAATACACAATGGCACAACAGCACAATAGCATCACATCCTAGCAATATAACGACACATAAGTACAACAACATAGCATCATAGCAGTATAACAATATATCAGCACAATAGCATAATATCTTAGTAATACAGTATCACAGCAGTAGTCTCCTCCACTCGGGGTGCACTTTCAGGCACTAGGTTCGCGGTCTTAACCGAACGGGTGTGTACAGCACCCTTAGAGGGTCTTGCCCAAGCGACCTGCATTCAACATGCTTAACGTCGATCCCAGCCCTTTGCCGCTTCCGACTCTTGCCACTCCCAGCTCTTGCCAATCAGTCACAACCACATGTTTGACATAACAGCTATAAACAATACATACAATACAACACACCACATAGCGCTAAGGGTACAAACAGTTCTCTTACCTCATGTCCCAAGCTGACAATCCAAAGAGATCCCGAGTACGATTCCTAATCCCAATCCTGAGCGATAAAACCTAATCACAATGCCATAATAAATAGATATCCATCAATCCCTAATCAATTAAAAACTTCAAATTAAAATACTAGCCTTCGGGACCTTCGATTCCACTAAACCGTGTAGTAGAATCCTCCTCGAGCCTTAACATTCGAATTCCTGAGCTTAAAACCTTAATTTCCCTTTTCTTTCCATTTTGGGCCGCGGCATGCCATCTAGAGCTGCAACGCGCCTACAAGTCAGAGAGCAAAGCTCTCTCTTCTTAAGGACGTGGGCCATAATGCACCTTGCCTGTGTCGCGATGCCTGGGAAACCAAGAGGCTTCTCCAGCCTCTTCAAACACGCGGGTCGTGGCACCTGAAGAATAGGGTCGCGGCTCCGCCCTCCGAAACCCAAAAATTCATGCATTTCTTCTGCGTTTTTCCAAGCCAAACCTATAAATCCTCACCCAATTCAACCTTTATACTCACAATTCAACCTATAGTTTATATCACAGCAGCATAACTAATAAAACCCCCCAAGTTCATATGTCATAACCCATCAAACTCAAACAATCAAACCAAACTCAAACCTTAAGAACAACTCCTAACTACATCCAGAAACTAAATCATAAATCAATATAAACCCTTACCTTACTGAGAATTATGATCTTGAACTAAACCCCAACCAATTCAAGCTTCACCTTCCTTGAATCCTCAAGCCTCCTTCCTCTGAATTCAGCAACAAAATTCCCTTTTTCCTTAAGTGAGAGAGAGAGATGTGAGGGAGAAAGAGAATGGGAGTGTTGAGGTTAGAAGTGTCTAAATGTTTCTCCTTAGTTCTAGTGTCCTTAGCTGCCTAAGTCTAAATTCAAGTTTATCCTCCAGCCCCCAAAATGTCTAAAATGGCCTTAAGTCTACCCTTGTCCATTTAATACCTCCAAGGGCAATCCCGTCATTTTCCACATCCCCTTAATTCCTCAGGTGTTCCTGTAAGTCCCCATTTAATCCTGACACGCCCAAATGATTGCCAAATTACTACTCGTTACCCGATAATTCCCGAACACCAACAATGTCCACAAAATACCCCTAGGTTCCTCCCAATCCGTGTATTCAACCCCGTTGTGACTATTCGCTAAACTTCTCCCTAGGACCATTTCTGATCGTACATTGCAAATATATCACCACAATCTTGTGGTATCACATACAACATGCATATAATTCACATTTATGCCCTCAACATACCAAAATTACAATTTTGCCCATATTAACCAAAATGGGCCCATATGCATATTTAATTCTCCTAAACATGCATTTCTAATCACATAATCATTTAATTCACTCATTAACATAATTAAATAAATTATTACCCTCCCGACACGCTAATCAAGCCCCCCTACAACTATCCCCTCCTTACCAAAATTTCATCCTCGAAATTTGTTCAAACATCTCAAGATACACATTTCGTAACCCTGACTATAACCCTAGAGTCAGGTTCTTTACCTTGCCACTACTTGGAACACCGTCACACAAAGGCTAGTCTTAATCTGTATGACTTTATCTCTAATGTCTAGAGTTCCCCTGGCTTTTCCTTGCACAATAAATTTCCTTAAAGCCCTAGGGCCCCTTCGTTCGATCAGGGGTAGTATTCACACTTCTTCCCTTAACATTAGTCACTACCAACACCTCATAAGCCTTTACCCATGTTGGGGTAGGGCTAACCATAGGCCCCTGGCCTAGCCCTTATTAGGATCACAGATCTATCCCTATTTAGGGTCAACATTTCTTCCTCCTTTCCTACACTCCTTTACCCTTTTTAGTCCATAATATTCGGAGAAGCACAAAGTCTCCAATCTTGGAATCCTACATTTCCATACTCAAATCTACAAACTTTTATATCCTTCGATAAAGTAGACACTCTGCCCTAACAATCCTTAATAATTTTACTGATCCTTTAACATACTCTAAACCTGAATACTTCCTGTTCTTGATTTCATTTTTTTCGCAGAATATGTATTTCTCATTTCCTATCTCATAATATATTACTCAGAGCCACTCCAGCCGCTTAACGTCCTTCATCATTCGAACAACCCATTCAAGGGACTGTATTTACCTCAAGGTCCCAAAACTCACACATTTGAAGTAAAACACTCAAAGCCTAAGTTTCTCTTCCAGGTTTTCTATGTCTAACGGTAACCGTTAATTCCAGATTTCAACCTTATACTCAACACCCTCTATGACCCTCTTCCCAAAACTGGGAACCTAAGGGTCTCAATTTAACATTGTCAACTTTGGTGTCCAGTGGGGACGTACGGTCTCCTTTCGTACAAACTCCCTCTTTTGATAACTCACTCACGCCAACCACAATGTATTAACCCAATGGGTCAAGGCACAACTTTTCGCATCCCTTGACCTCATTTGCAATCTGAGATGATCCACCTTTAGGGTCCGTAACTATATTCCTTCGTACTAACTTTAGGATATCCTAGAGTCATAATAGCCCTCTAGGCTCCTAACTATCATTTCTCACTTACCAAAAGTTTAAGTCGTGCGCCTCCAAGTATTCAACTTTCTGGATACAATAATCATAGAGAGGTAACCTAAGGCTCATCCTATATCTTTTCCTCAACGTCAGCACCCATCAGACCACTCATCTAATTTGCATATCTTAACCTATATGTGCTAAGGTGGTAGAATTCTTAACCATTCCTTCAAGATCTTCTTCTAGTGTTTCACTGTTTATTCATATAGGTATATTTGTTACTCATCAATCGTAGGTTTCGGGCCAATCCCAGACATTACTCCACCTTAACCGTGGCTAACTAGCAACCCTGTCAACTTAACATCCCATGTAGAACATCTAAGTCCTTATCCCTTCATTTGTTATGAGGTACAAACGATCACTCTTCTAGTATATATACGAGTGCACCTTAATCCTTGATGCACTGCACTAATATGCCATGTTCTGAGCAAGGACAGTGTTCACCTCACCGTCCTCATGTACCAGTTCATTCCGTGCATAACCCAATACCATAACGTGTGAATCAACCCCTTATTTCAATCTCTAAGAATCTGATACACAACTATCTATTCAAGCAAACTTTAGATTTCTAAATTACTTAAATCAAGGGTATAACAATTCCTAAAGATACTTCGGGCAAAAGTTGAGGTGTCTCACCAGTCTCACCAAGTTTCTAATTCCCTAAGGCGTTCCCTTAACAATTTCCTTGTGGTCTCAATCTTAACTGATTCATATACAATCCCATCACTTCCCATTAGGTGGCCTTGAATATCATACGGATAGATTGAAACTTATTCTTCTAGAGTCTTACCTATAACCCCCTCTTCCTCGGCCTCAATAGTGTCACTTCGGGTATTGCTTATATTTTGTTCTTAACTGGAAGTAGTTCAAATCATTCTTGATCAAGCTAGATATAACTTACCCAAATAAATCCTTCATTCTTGGTTGTAGATATCTATTTTTTAACAATTACCTTATTTGGCTTTCATATATCATACGTGCTCTTGCAGGTGCGACCTCCTCCTTAACCCACAGTGTGATATGTCCCATAGTAAAATGCCACGTTGGATCACCTTTAAGTCAAGTAACTCCTTTGACTGAATCTTTAATTCTAGCTGCTCAACTAGCGTCATTCTTCACGGTGTTTCTGGTGCTAGTTCTATTCTTGCCTTATCCTCGTAGTACGCTCCATTTCCTAGTCACGACAGCAATCTTGACAAATCCTTATACACCCATCTGAAATCTCACTGACCAATCCAATTTCCCTCCAGTCTACCTGACATATCCCCGGTGGTACCTACCACCACAACTAGACATCTCGCCATCACAGTCGAGCCCTCTCCTCTTACACTCAAAAGTTGCCACTCTCTCTCACAGTCCATGGTTGTCCCTTATTGGCCAACTAATCCATACATAGGACTATACCAAGGCCATGATATAACAATCCCAACCAATTCTTACTACAAATTTTATGCATGTACTACTCTGTTCCATTCCCTGGAAATTACCAACTTTCCTATCAAACGCAAAATCTCAAGCCCTACAGCATACTATTCATACGGTAGGTATCCCATGTCTATATCACAACTAAGAGGTACGTAGCACCAAACTCAGTCGGTACAATATAAAGAACAAGAACTAGAAGGCCAACCTATCATTTTAGAGGGACCAGCTCCAGCTCTGGCTGCCTCTAGGCAGACTCTCGAGTTGAGGTAGAGCTATTTGTACTTCTTGATTCTTCTATCTTCGATTCCGGACAATGCTTCATGATGTGCCAAACTATTCCACATAGAAAACATGCCTTTGCTCGGCATTTTTCTAGATGGCATCTCCTGCACCTGACGCACACTGGATAACTTCTCCAGAGCTCATTGCCACCCTAGCGACTGCCCTGAACATTGTGACCCCTTATGTCAGGACCAACAGTGGTAGAACTATCAGGGGTCTTTCTTTTCTGACTACTAGGTCCTCCGCCCCTACCTGCTCCTACAAATGGGGGTATCCTTGCCTGAGTTTCCTGCCCCACGACACCCTCACTCCATATCGTACCTCCTGCATCCTCTATGGCAAGGGCCTTCCCTATCGCCTTAGCATAGGTGGAAATCTCATGAACTGAAGTGACCCTAACTCTAGGGGCCACTCCAAGGTTTAGCTCTCGAATGAACCGTCCCTTTTGGGCTACATTTGTCGGTACCAAATCAAATGCGAACTTGGTTAACCCATAAAATTCGTTGACATACTCTGTCACCATCTTACTGCCTTGAACCAAATTCATAAACTCATTGGTCTTTGCAATTCAAACTACGTCACCATAGTACCTCTCGTTGAACAATTGCCTAAACTCCTCCCAACCCATCATAACAACATTCCTGGTCTGGGATACCACTTCCCACCATATTTGGGCATCCTCTTGTAGCATGTACGTGGCACAAGCCACTCTATCATTGCCTTCTACTCCTATATAATCAAGGATGGAGCTAACCATGCCCATCCACTATTCAGCTCTGAATGGAACTAAGCCCCCTTCGAAAACTAGAGGACAATGCCTCTGGAATCTTTCATACAATAATTCCCACATGTTCCCTCCCTCAAGCTAGACCAAGACTGATGCAAATGTCGTAGAAGCACACGGAGCTACGTTCCTGGATGGAACCCGCTATCTCAACCACCTAATATCTTCCTCCTCCTTTTTTAGTCTAGCCTAGATTGGCAGCAGGTGTCAGCGAACACCTGCTGCCAATCCCAAGGGACAGATGGAAGATTCTGGCCACTACTGTTCGCAACCCCAGCATTAACAATGCCTACTCCACTTGACTGCCTCTGATGCATAACTTATAAATCTGTCTGCAGTCAATGACTCAATCCATTAAATATAGTAATCCTATCCAGAACAACTCCCAAGCAGCGCCAGACAACACAATGGCCACATACAATAAGAATACCAAACACACATATATATATACATTGCTCATGCTCCCTACATTAACAACTAGATAAGGCAATTCAAATAAGCAACTAGGAAAATATTTCACTCAATACCAACCGACCCTGAGTCGAGATTGTCTCAGGCAACGAACCTACATGTTGATCAATTTCCAAGAACCATAAACCTTGGCACGCTCTGATACCAAGTTGTAATGCCCTACTTTCCTTAGAGTCATTAGCATGTGATTATAAAATGTGTCATTAGCTTGCTAATCAAGGTATTAGACCAAAAAGTGTGGTTAATTAAAATGAAAACTCATTTAAATAAGATTATGGTGTAAAAAGTTGGCCATTCATTTAAATCATGAAAAGGTTACATTGGGATCCTAAAATACTGCTTAGAAACATATTTACAACTCAAAAAGTTAGTTTACAGTCGACCTAAGCGACAAAATCAACATTTATAACCCGCTCCTCAAAATACCCCAACAGTGGTGGCCAGGCAGGCCAAACATGTACGCACCGCTCCAGGCTCTCCAACTCATGGTTGATCGACATTTTCCTTGCCCTTACCTGTACCACAGAGCACCCGTAAGCCGAAGCCTAGCAAGATAACCTCAAAGCACAACATACAATAATTTATCTCAACACATAAATACTTAATCAAAGGCAATAAATAATCTACAAATTGTTATGGGAATACACGATGGCACAACAGCACAACAGGATCACATCATAGCAGTATAATAACACATAAGTACAATAACATATTATCATATCAGTATAACAACATATAAGCACAATAGCATAACATTTTGTAGTATAGTATCACAACAGTAGTCTACTCCGCTCGGGGTGCGCTTTCAGGCACCAAGTCCGCAGTCTTAACAGAACGGGTGTGTACAACACCCTTAGAGGGTCTCGCCCTAGTGACCTATATTTAGTATGCTTAACACTGATCCCAGCCCTTTATTGCATCTGGCTCTTGCTGTTCCCGGCTCTTGCCGCTCATTCACAACCACATGTTTGACATAACAGCTATAAAAAAAATGCATACAATACAACACACCACATAGCTCTACAGGTACAAATAGTTCTCTTACCTTGTGTTCTCAGCTGACAATCCAAAGCGATCCTCAGTACAATTCCTTTTCCTGAGCCTGAGTGATAAAACCTTATCACAATGCCATAATAAATAGATATCCATCAATCCTTAATCAATAAAAATATTTGTATTAAAATACTAGCCTTCGGGACCTTGGATTCCACTAAACCGTGTAGTAGAATCCTCCCAGAGCCTTAACATTCTTATTCCCGAGCTCAAGACCTTAATTTCCATTTTTGGCTGCGGCATGCCCTCTAGAGTCACAGCGTGCCTCCAGGTCAGAAAGCAGAGCTCTCTCTGCCTACGCCGTGGTGCCTGGGCAACCCAGAGGCTTCTCTAGCCTCTTCAAACATGCGGGTCGCGGCACCTGAAGAACAGGGTCACGGCTCGGGCCTCTAAAACCCGAAAATCCATGCATTTCTTCTGCATTTTTCCCAGCCAAACCTATAAATCCTCACCCAATTCAACCCTTATACTCACAATTTAGCCTGCAATTTATATCACAGCAGCATAACTAATAAAACCACCCCAAGTTCTTAGCTCATAACCCATCAAACTCAAACAATCAAACCATAAGAACAAATCCTAACTACAGCAAGAAACTAAATCATAAATCAATATAAACCCTTACCTTACTGAGAATTATGATCCGGAACTAAACCCCAACAAATTCAAGCTTCACCTTCCTTGAATCCTCAAGCCTCCTTCCTTTGAATTCGGCAACAAAATTCCCTTTTGCCTTGAGAGAGAGAAAGAGAGATGTGAGGGAGAAAGAGAAAGGGAGTGCTAAGTTGAGAAGTGTCTAAATGTTTCTCCTTAATTCTAGTGTCCTCAGCTGCCTAAGTCTAAATTCAAGTTTATCCCCCAGCCCCCAAAATGTCTAAAATGCCCTTAAGTCTACCCTTTTACATTTAATGCCTCCAAGGGCAATCCCGTCATTTGCCACATCCCGCTAATTCCTCGGGTGTTCCTGTAAGTCCCCATTTAATCCTGACACGCCCAAATGATTGCCAAATTACTACTCGTTACCCGATAATTCCCGAACACCAACAATGTCCACAAAATACCCCTAGGTTCCTCCCAAGCCGGGTATTCAACCCCATTGTGACTATTCGCTAAACTGCACCCGAGGACCATCTCGGATCTTGCATCGCAAATATATCACCATAGTCTTGTGGTATCACATACAACATGCATATAATTCACATTAATGCCCTTAACGGACCAAAATTACAATTATGCCCCTATTAACCAAAATGGGCCCACGTGTATATTTAATTCCCCTAAACATGCATTTCTAATCACATAATCATGTAATTCACATATTAACATAATTAAATCAATTATTGCCTTCCCGACACGCTAATCAAGGCACTAAGCTCTATTAGCAAATTTGGTATGCTACATCAGCTTTCCCTTCTTCCCAAATCTCTTCACCCCTCTTAGTGGTGAAACCCTAAGGAAGACATAGTATCCCACTTGGAACTCCACGTTCCTCTGCTTTCAGTCTAAATAACTCTTATGTCTACTCTAAGACGCGAGGATTCGAGCTCTAATCTTTTCAATAACCTTAGTGGTCCTCTGAACTGCCTCAGGACCCAAATATTTCCTTTCACCCATCTCATCCCAGTTAATGGGCACTCTGCACTTCCTACCATACTGCATCTCATAAGGTGCCACTCCAATAATTGACTGGTAGCTGTTATTATTGTAAAACTCTATCATATGCAAATATTTACTCCAGGACCCTTAAAAAAATAATACACATGCTCTCAACATGTCCTCGAGAATCTGGATAGTCCTCTCAGACTGACCGTGAGTTTGAGGATGATAAGTTGTACTGAACTTCAGCTGTGTACCCATCGCCTTATGTAAACTTCCCCAAAACTTGGAAGTAAAGATAGGGTCCCTATCTGACACAATAGACCTCGGAGTCCCATGAAGGCATACAATCTCTCTCACATAGAGATCTGCATACTAGGACTGTGCAAAATATTTTGCAACCCGCCCAAACCAACCCGAAAAAATTGACAAAAAATGCAACCTGAAAAAACCCGACCTTCATTTCAAACTGCCCAATTATTATATTGGTTGGGTTTAAATTTTTGGCAACCTGCCCAATTTAACCCGACCCGCCCAATTAAGGATTTGTCTATTTTTTTTAATTTTATATTTATTTAATTATTAATTATACATATAAAAACTAAATTCAATTTAATTTTATTTATAAAAAACCCTATATTTTAAAGTAGCAATTATTTTAGTTACTAATATAAACTAAAAATAGAGAAAATAAAAAAATAGTAAAAAATGATTTTTTTAGAAAAGATAAATTATAAAAAAACGTTTCAGCGGATTGGGCAGGTTTTCCCGCCCAAACCGATGGTCGGTTTGAACTTCAATTTTTTTTAATTAGGTGGGTTATGGGTTGAAAAGTACCCACCTGATTATAAGTTTGGGTTTGTCAAAAATCCACCCAAATTGACCAATGAACACCCCTACTGCATACTAGTCAACCGTGTAATTCTTCCTCACTGGTAGAAAGTGACTGATTTCGTATACCGATCCACGATGACTTAGATTGAATCATGCTAGCCCACTGTCCTGGGAAATCCTACCATGAAATCCATCGTGATGTTCTCCCATTTCTACTCTGGGATATCCAGAGGCTACAGCAGCCCTGCTAGTCTTTGATGCTCTGCCTTGACCTGCTGACAGGTCAGGTACTTCGCCACGTACTCAGTCACATCCCTCTTCATCCCAAGCAACCAATATAAAACTTTCAGATTCTAGTACATCTTCGTGGTGCCTGGATTAGAGAATAAGGGGTAGTATGAGATTCATCTAGAATCTCCGGTCTAATCCCAGTGTCCATAGGAACGCAAATCTGATCCTTGTATCTTAATAAACCCATGTCTAACACTATATAGTACTTAGCTACTCTAGCTAGGACGTCCCCTCTAATCTTTCCCAACTGTGGATCACTCAACTTCTTCTCCTTGATCCTCTCTAAAAGAGTAGACTGTAGGGTGATGTTGGCTAACTGGCCCACCACTAACTCAATACCTACTCTAGTCATATCCTCTGCGAACTCCCTAGATATCTATCTCGCACTATACAACTTTCTCGGACCATTTCAGCTTAAGGCATATGCTACCATGTTTTCTTTTCCTGGGTGATAGGGGATCACACAATCATAATCGTTCACCAGCTCTAAACAACGTCTCTGCCTCATGTTCAAATCCTTCTGGGTGAAGAAGTATTTTAAACTCTTGTGATATGTGCATATCTCACACTACTCACCATACAAGTAGTGTCACAACACCTTCAGTGCAAAGCCACTGCTTCAAGTTCCAAATCATGTGTGGGGTACCTCTGCTCAAACTCCTTCAACTGACGTGATGCATAGGAAATCACCATCCATGTCTACATAAGGACACAACCTAGGCCCTGCCTCGAGGTGTCAAAATAAACCCCAAACTTGTCCTGATCTATAGGAAGACTCAAAACTGGAGCGGTGATCAAATTCTTCTTCAGTCTCTGGAAACTGTCCTCACACCTGTCTGACCATATGAACCTATGATTCTTGCATCAACTCTATCAGTGGTGATGCAATCTTGGAAAACCCCTCCACAAAGCATCTATAATAACCTACCAATCCCAGGAAACTTCTAATCTCTGAAGCATTCTTCGGCCTTGTCAAATCTCTGACTGCCTCAATCTTCGTTGGATCCACCATAATTATGTCGTTACTAACTATGTGACCTATGAAAGTCACATGTGGCAACCAAAACTCGCACTTTTTCAATTCCGCATACAACTTGTGCTCTCTCGTCCTCTGTAGTACTAATCTGAGATGTAGCTCGTGCTTTGTCTCTGACTGAGAGTATATCAGTATATCGTCGATAAAGATGATCACAAACTGATCCAGGTAATCTTTGAACACCTTGTTCATCAAAACCATAAATGTTGCTAGGGCATTAGTCAGTCCAAATGACATCACCAAAAACTCATAATGCCCAAACCTGGTTGCAAAAATCTATCTTCAGTATATCCTCCTCCCTGATCCTTAGCTAGTGATAACCAGATCAAAGATCTATTTTTGGAGAATACTGTCCTGCCGTATAATTGATCATACAGATCATCAATCCTTGGCAGAGGATACTTGTTCTTGATTGTCAACTTGTTCAATTCTATATAATCAACACACATCCTCAGAGAACCATCTTTCTTCTTCATGAAGAGAACTGGTGTGCCACATGGCCAAAAACTGGGCCTGATAAAACCCAAATCTAGTAATTCCTGCAACTAAACCTTTAGTTCCTTCAGCTTTGACGTACCCATCCTATAAGGTGCCCTAGACACTGGCTCTATCCCTAGTGCCAGTTCAATCACAAACTCTATCTCCCTGTGTGGAGGAAACCCTAGTAGAACCTCTAGAAACACATCCAGAAACTCACTGGCTAATCTAGTCTATTCTGGTCCCACTGGCACGAACTGAGTGGTATCCACCACACTAGCTAAGAATTCTTTGCAACCCCCTACAATAGTCTCTAGTTCTAAGTACAAATATCATAGGTATACGGGGTCCATGCCCAGTGCCAACGAATACAAAAGGATCCTCACCCTCAGGCTCAAAGGTTACCATCTTCTTCTTGCAATCTATTGTTGCCCCATACTTCTCTAACTAGTCCATGCGAAGAATTATATAAAAGTAAGTCATAACGAACTCTATCAAGTAAACTAACAACTCCCTACAATCCATTATCACTGGTAGTGATCTGACCCATCTCTTGGAAACTACTAACTACCCAGTAGGTAGCATAGTACCAAACCCCACAGGATAAAAGTCACAAGGTCTACATAATCCATCAATAATCCTACTAGCAACAAAAGAGTGTGTTGCAACCGAATCAATCAAAATAGTATAAAGGGTCCCAGCAATAGAAAGTTGACCTATAACTATCGAGGGACTAGCCTCGGCCTCTGCTTGGGTCAAGGTGAGCACCCGAGCTGGCGTCAGGTTGTCCACCTTCTTGGGCTCTTTCTTCCTGGCTTTTGGGCAATCCTTCTTCAGATGTCCCACACTCCTGTGGACAAAGCAGGCCTTCACCTAACATTCCCCAATATGGTGCCTCCTACACTGGGTACACTCTGGGAATGCTTTCCAGGTCTCTGCGCCACCCTGGCGGCCTATCTGTATGCCTCGTGTCCTCTTATCTGGCCCTAGAGCTTAAATTGTATCTGGAGTCTTTCTCTTTTGGTCACTAAGGCCTCCGCCCCTACCAAAGCCTGCAAATGGAGGTCTCGACCTCCTAGAATCCCTTTTGAACACATTCTCGAGCCAAATTTTGTTCTCCTCGCTCTCATCCGTGAGTGCCTTCTCCCCAGCCTATGCATAGGTAGTCACTCCTAGCATAGTAGTGATACGAACATCCCAAGATATCATAGGCTGTAGCCCCTGGAGAAACCTCTCTCTTCTGGTCCCATCAGTGAGCACCAGATCCCTGAAAAACTTTGACAATCTATCAACCTTCAAGGCATACTCGGTCACTGAGATGTTTCCCTAAAGTAACTTACTGAACTCTTCAGCCTTCGAAGCTTTAACTGTGTCATTATAGTATTTCTCATTGAATCGAGTTCTAAATTTCTCCTATTCCATAATAAATATAGCCCTAGTCTGGGATACCACCTCCCACCATATTCGAGCATCCTCCTAAAACATCTAAGTGGGGTAGACCACTCTCTCATTACCACCTACCCTCATGAAATCCAGAATGGTGGATATCATAGTCATCCATTGCTCAGCCCTCAGTGGGTCTAAGCTGCCTTCAAAAACTAGAGGGTGTTGTTTCCTGAACCTCTCATATAGGGGTTCCCATCTATCTCCCCCTGCCTGGGGTTGTACTGCCACTGGTACCACTGGTTGTATCACTACGATACTGTGGGATGTAGGTTCCCTGTTGGAATCTATTGCTGTCTCAAGAGGTAAATTTCATCTTCCTGCCTCTACAACCTGGCTTGCATGTCACCAAGCACCTGCTGCCAGTTCTCTGGAGCTGGTGGTGGGCTTGGCTCTGGTCATTCTCTTCCCTGGCCTGTATTTCTTGGCCAGCCAACCTATCTTACCTTCACGGAAGCATACTGATAACTATCCCACTCTCATTGATCAAATCAGTCGTTAGGTAAGTAATAACTATACCTCATGCCGCCTAACGGTCCAAGTCCGAACAAACAACCAGATGCAATGCTAATAATCATGCCAACACATAATATATTCAATCATGGTTCTAATAAGCACTTCCTGATATTCATCAGAAAATAACAATGCTAATAAGCATTTATGGCATACATAAGCAGTTAACGATGAAAATAAGCATGTTCAAGCATTTATACATGTATCGCAATGCGAATAAGCATGTTCTTTAATCCCTACCAATATTAACAGTGCTAATAAGAATTTTCTGACCTATATGCAAATAACAATGCTAATAAGTGTGTCCTGACCTACATGTCCATATAACAACGCTAATAAGCGGTTCATTTACATTCACAAGCAATAACAATGCTAATAAGCATATCGTTATCATTCATCCAACAGTCAAGGGCCAGGCCCTATCAGAATATCTCATGCTCCCTAATAAGGCATGCAGATAAGGTGTATACATTCATTTAAATAGTTAAGCACTTAATCACACATGTAGTTACCAAACCATGAGTCGAGCTTGTCTTTAGTGACGAGTGTACATGCCCGGCGAGTCTTCAAGAACCCTTAGACCTTGGTGGCTCTGATACCAAGTTGTAACGTCCTCCTAATCAAGGACCATTACACTGTGTACTTTAAATAGTGACAGACTTGCTAATCAAGTCATTTGGCTATAAACGTGTAACTAAGGTTAATTTCAAGGGTTAGGGTTAAAAAAAATTTCAAAAGAAAACATTGACTTTTCATTTAAAAGTTTAGTACATACGTGGGATCCCAAAATGATACAAACAGATGTTTAAAAGGGTATATACAAGTCAAAAGTTACAACCAGCCGACCTATGTGGCAAAATAAGGGATACAACCTTATTTCCTCGGCCATGGTGGTCGAGCACCCGTGTAACGTCCCGAATTCACTATTAAGGCTAAGTGCCTTGATTACGGTGCATGGAGGGCATAATATGATTTATATGTGGAACAAATGGAATATATGTATGATTCTGTGACATACATGACTTATATAATAATATGAATATATATATATGCATGTTTATGAGTATTAAATATGCATGTGGGCCCATTCTTGTCAAGGCGGTCATATTTGTAATTTTTGACCCGTTGAAGGTATATTTGCATTATGTATATATTGTGAGTGAGACCCCTGTGTTATGGGGATATATTTGATATGTGTGGTCTGAGACGATCCTAGTGAGCGAGTTAGCGGAATAGTCACAACGGGGCCAAATATCTGGCTCGGGGATAACCTAGGGGTATTTGGGGGACGTAGTGCGTATTCAGAATTTATGGGGTAACGAGAAATTATTTGGTGATTAATTGGGCATGTCGGGATTGATTGGGGAATTTATAGAGCTACTTGAGGATTAGCGAGAAATGTGGCAAATGACGATTTTGCCCTTGGGGGCTTTAAAGGATAAGAGTAGGCTTAAGGGGTGTTTTGGTCCTTTGGCCAAGGGATAGACCCAATCTTTGAGTGACTCAGCCAATTGGAATTTTGTGGAACCAAGGGGAAACTTTAGGACATTCAGCATACTCTCAACCTCTTCCTCTCTCTCTAGTCGGTTCTCTCTTCCCTTTGAAGTGCTTAGGGGCTCTTGAGAATTTTTGAAGTGGAACCTGAGGAATTTAAGGAGCTAAGGCTAGGATTGTTCAGAGTTAGCTTAGGACTCATAATCACTCGCCTGAGGTAAGTTTTAAACTCTGATTAAATGAATTTCAAGTTTAGCTTTTAGGATATTGAGTTGTTCAAACTCAAAGTTTGAATTTTGGATTGTGATGGGGTTTTGGCTTAGCTACTAGTGTGGTTGTGTTGTTTATGGTATTTGGAAATGCTTGACAAGCTTAATTCTTGGTTTAGTTTATGTCTAGGATGAATTTGGTGGGTTTAGCTCGAAGGAAATACAGGTGAATTGCTGGGAATTCTGGGCTTTTGGGCTTAAGCTGCAGCCCTGTTCTTTAGACACCGCGGCACGTCTGCGTGAGAAGGCCTGAGGGGTCCCTAATCTTGCCCAGGGACCATGGCTCAAGCAGGGTGCACTGCATCCCGCGTCCCCCAGAAGAGATCCTCCGGGCTCTCTGACCTGTAGCGCGCCGCGGCCCTAGGGGCTGGGCCATGACTCTAATTGAAGAAAGTAGCCGAAACAGATTTTTAAGCTTGGGAATTCAAACCTAAGTACTCGGGAAGGATTCTACTACCCAGTTTACTAGAATTCAAGGTCCCGGGGGCTAGGATGTTATTTTGAAGGTTGTAATCGGTTTAGGTTTTAATGGTTATTTATTAATATGCAGTGACTAGATTATACCGCAAGGGCTTAGGGATAGGGATCGTGCTTGGGGCTGCCATATGCTAGCTGCTCAGGACTTGAGGTAAGAAAACTACACTTGAGCTGTGAATGGGGCTTAAACCCCTGTTAATGAACATGTTATGGATAGGCATGCTTATATATGTTGCCTTTGACTGCTTGTTGTGCATTATTCATTGGTGATTATATTTGTTTAAAGGTCGGCCTAAGGGTGTCGGGGGCCGATAGCAGGCGTGCGAAATATAGCCCGGCCTAAGGGTGTCGGGGTCAGCTATAAAACCGGAGGACTCAGCCTAAGGGCACCGGGCCTGAACACTATACAATAAATAGAAGTGTTGTTTGCACTTAACTATCTGTATTGACTGATGAGATTGGTTTATGCATTTTATTGAGCTGAATGTTATTGTTATGATGGTTGCTTATATCATGTTATTGATTGAATATATTGGTTTATGTTTACTGCTTTTATAATATTTCTTAGTTGTGCAAGCTGATTTAAGTTTTCTTGCAGAGCCTTGGCTCATGGGTGCTACGTGGTGCAGGTAAGGGAAATGGATCGCCGAACCAACCATGAATTGGAGAGCTTCAGGGGAAGTGTGTACATATGTAGCCTACCCGATCGCCAAGGCTGGGATAGCCTGGGAGGAACTAGGGTTGAACCCTATTTTTTTGCTTAGGACGGGTAAGCTGTATTCTATTTGTCTTTTATAAGTCTGTAACTAATTTTGGGATCCCGTGTATAAACTTAATATTTTAATGAAAAATAATCATTTTGTTGACCCACCTTTTTAATACATAACATTGATTTGGTCTTTAATTACACATTTAAGTCCAAATGACTCTCTTAGTGAGTTAAGCACTATTTTAAACACACAATATAATAGTCTTGGTTAACCAGGGCGTTACAACCCAGATATGTACACGCCGCTTCTGAAGCTCTCCAACTCATGGCTGGTCTAGCTTTCCTTTCCCCTTACATGGACCACATAGCACTCGTGAGCCAAGGCTCAGCAAGAAAACTTAACATGTACATGAACAGTAAATACATATTTCATATACATTTCTAGCATGCCCGACACTAATAACCTACTCATGCATGCATAAAATTACAAATAATTGACAATAGGATCATTTTGGGGCCCTGTGCCCTAGCTAAGTGACCATAGAGTCACCTGGGGCCCTTGCCCTTAGCTCTGAGTAACTAGGCATAAAGCTAGCCAAGCGCTTTATTTTGCAATGACCATAGGGTTGGCCAGTGTAATAGCACGTCCCTGATTAGGCCTAAGCCTCTCGACCAGCGCGCAACTTGCTATTGCTGCCCTTGACTAATAAGTCAAGGCCTTAACCATATATTCAGATACAAATACAAATAAGCATGCTTCAAACAGTGCAAGTATGCATACAAATTAATCATATATCTCAATCAACTAAGTGCAAACATAGTAATAACCATCTTCCTTATGGGGTCGAGCCCTAACTACGCAGACAATACAAACAATCATTAAACAATTATCCAGACACGAAGCATTCAAGCATGTTTAATCAATGAGCACAAACATAACATAGTCACGTTCATTCTCGGGGGCCCGAGCCCTATTCGTAGTTACAATCAATAATCGAGCCAATCCCTAATCACATATATCACGTATTGGGTGCAGTTTTATTACCTCAGGTCTGAGTGCAATGTATATTAAGAACGACCCTCAAGCACGATTCTGGTTCCGAGCCCCCGGCGATAACCTAGTCACAACCATAATAGAGAATCTTGTTAAAAACGAGCGAATAAAGGCTTCCAGACCGAGTCCTAGCCTTTAGGATGTCTAATTCTACCAAACTGGGTAGTAGGATTGATCCCGAGCCCTTAGATTTGAGTTCCCGCACTCAAAACCCTCCCGGGGCTCAAAATCCCTTCAAGCGCCGTGGACCAAGGAAAAAGAGTTGCGGCCCGCCTCAAGTCAGTGAACCCAAGGCTCTCATCTAGACCATACGTGCCGCAGCGTTGCGGCTCAAATGGAGGTTTGGCACCTCCTTCTCACTGAGTTCATGGGAGTCGCGGCGCCCCAAGAATAGGATCGCGGCTCGCCATGGAAACCCATTTTTTCCCCATTTTCTTCAAGCCAAACCCCACCAAAAACCTATTGAAACATTGATAAATCCCAAAAGTAAAGTCCCCAATCAACTCAGCACCTCAAAACACACAAAACCCTAGCTTAAACTTGGCCAAAACCCCATCAAATCTCTAAATTCAAATTGAATTTCTAAAACTCGCCTAAAAACCTAACAAACACAGAGATTTGAGGCTAGAAATCGTTACCTCTACTGACCAACACGATCTAAGCTTTTCCCCAAACAATCCTGAGCCTAAGCTAGCTTCGATTCCTTCTAAATTGCAAGAATTCCCAAGGAAAATTAAGAGAGTGTGTGAACGAGAGAGAGAGAGAGAGAACAATGAGAGAGTTAAGCGTGTTTTTTTATTTTGGTGTTTGTGTGGTTTACTTAGGGGTTCAAGTAACCTTGAGAAAATCTCGAGGCTCAGGGTACCAAAAATGTCCCCGAGGGAAAAATAATCAAAATCGCTTAAATTCCCTCCTAATCTCAATAACTCTGATTATATCCTCGAATATTTATTCCCATTACCCGATAACCCGGTAATGCACCAGATACCCAAAATACCCCTTGACTCACCCCGAGTCGGGTACTAGGTCCCGTTGTGACTTTCCCGCTAACTTGCACCCTAGGATCGCCTCGTGTTGAGTAACCTAAATATATCAAGATAATAATGTGGTTTCACACATATATGAACATGTATTCCAAATATACCCGTAACGAGCCAAATTACAAAAATTGCCCTTCTAATAAGAAACGGGCCCACATGCATATTTAATAAACCTAAACATGCATATGTAGTCATATTATAATATAACTCACATAATCATATAATGACACACATATATATCACATAAACACATAATTTTCTATAATTTGCCATCTTGCCGCCTTATCAAGGCCCTAAGCCTTATTAGGTAATTTGGGATGTTACATTACCTTTCTTCTTCTCTTTTAGGTGTGAGAGATACTTAGGACAATTTCTCTTTCAGTGACCCTCAACTCCACAATGAAAGCATGTCCCCTTGGGCTGCTTTTTCTTGGAAGTTTTATTATCCTTATTCTCAATGTTCTCCTTGCCTTTAGATGACTTTTTAGGCTTCTTTTCCTATTTGTCATTATCATTTTCATTAGATTTATTTCTCTTCTTATTTTTCCCTTTTGAAAGGAAGGTTTATAATCAGCAACATTTGCTTCTTCTACTTTTGTATTACTCTTATTGAGTGATTCAAAAGGCTACAACTCATTTAACAGCTGAGTCATATTGTACTCCAACTTGTTCACAACATAGTTGGTAGTAAATGTGGAAAAAACTGGCGTGAGTGATTCAAGTATCAGGCTAACTTGGGTCCTCTCATCAACAGTTGCTCCATGAACTTCCGCATCATGCATTGTATTGATCATTTTTAGAACATGTTCTCTGACAGGAACTCCTTTCTTCATTTTCATGTTTATATAAGCTCTAGTAGCCTCATGTCAGCATTGATCGGGTTGATGTCCAAAGATGGCTTGAAGAAACTCCCATATCTCATATGCAGCCTCCATTTCTTCATGCTTCTTTCTGAGTACATCTAGGGTTCGGAAGCTAGGGTTCGGCAACCCTCGGAGGTGACATGCACAAGGAGGAGGCTCAAGGAACACCAGGGGCCTGCGCACAGGGGCTCAGGAAATGCCAGGGGCACACACAGGCTTGGTTAGGGGTCTCGCTAGCGTGCGCTGGGCTCAGGGAGCGCCTGGCTGGGCACGCGCTGGCCTGGCATGTGCTGCTTGGTGTGCCGCTCGGCTGGGGCTGAGTGGATCTAGGCCAAAACTAGTGGCCTTGCAACTTGGGGCTCGAGAAGAATTTTTACATAATTTAAAATTGCAGAAAAAATAAATTACAAAAATCATATGCCCCAAATGGCTTGCATTTTTCAAATCTAGAAAAAATTAAGAACAATTCATAAAACCCAAAACACCATATAATTAACGACTTTTAATAACAATCATCCATCCATTCATCACATATTACAAAAATATAAGAATGCATATTTTACCCACACAGCAATTATTGTATGCAGAGATTAATGACCGCTCTGATACCAATTGTTGGTAACTGGTTTACCATGTGTGTAGTGAAATGCATGGGGTGGTGGGCCCAGGGATTTCAAAAAAAAAATTAAACAAACTTTAAATAATCGGATCCATTAATATGCAAACATTAATAAATGAGATGGAAAAAGATAAGGATTTACTAGTTATAGATCTATCAAGAATCCTTGCTATCTTTTTGTGTCTCCAATGAACATCCAATCCAAAGCACCCTCCAAAATACTTAGACCAAGATCTTCCAAGATGTATCTCTACACCTGAAGACGTGCATGGGCACGTAGACTCATGGTGGGAATTTTCTGATTCACAAGATATTCTGAACACATGAGATCTTGTAATTTTCAGGTCTAAGACAAATTTCAGGGATAGGAAAAATATTATGATATATTTTTCTCTCTGAAAGACTTAGAATTCTCTAGAATCTTCTAGAAACTAATTTTCTATCAAATATATTTATAAAAGAATTAATAAATTCAAAATTCAAATTGTATTCCCATTTATTATATAATTAATTAAATAAATAAAAGAAATATCCAAGACTGGTCTTGTCGACGCGGTTTTTCGCCAACAGTGTATTAAGAAAATAACAAAGTTAATTAGTGCTTAATAATAAACCGAAATAAGAAATAAACTCTCAAAGACACAGATCTTTTTCGTGGTTCAGTGGTTAAAATCCACCTAGACCACGAGTCTATATTATTACTGTTTTCTCTCTCTATTTTGGCAAAGTTTCAGTATTACAGAATAATCGTCCCTCTTCCTGTCAGTATTCCCAGTATTTATAAAGGAATTCCATGGACAGGTTCGGGTAACCGCATGAGTCAATCACGGATTTACATATTTATTACATTTAATATAAATTATTTCCATTTATACTAGTATATGATCTGATCACGAAATAAATGGTCTTCTAATATCTGGGACATTAAATATTACAGGCTCACCATAAATGATTGTATAAAAGTACCCGCGTCTTTGGGGATTCGCCGGTACGCAATATGTTCGAATTACCACGAGCTGGATATCTCTCCGAGCTCGTACTTCGGCATCCATTTGAATGTCATGAGCTCGTTCTTCACAAACTTCATGTCTGTAGCTTGAGTTAAACCCAGGATGCCTGACCTCACTCGTGTCCAGGTGAAACCGGAGTTGCTTACGTGGATAATAAACAGACATCATTTCCTTGGTCATTTCTCTGCATATTTATTTGACAGCTGTACCCGAGCTGAGTGAAGGACTCGTGCTGAAATTAGGGTACAACAGGTCTCGAACCTAGTCACACGCCATTTATAGCACTGTGATTGGCGTGTAGCATATCCCTTTTCATGGATATGTGTCTTAACCACTTTTATTTAATAATCATTTATTCAAAAATATATAAATCTGATAACTAATCTTATCAGATTCATTAATGAATAAATTTCAAATTAATTCAAACCAATTTTGAATCATCTGTTATCCCAAAAATTTGAAAAGAATGACGTGGCAGTAAAATTGGCACATGGCATGAGTTAGTGGGGTGATCTGGCTTAGCAATGGCCCAATACATCAGTTAAGAAATTGGACAGATAGTTAAGCCAAATACATCCGACCGAAGAGAATATTTGGTCTAAGGGTTGCTTGGCTGGGACCTTAGTTTAAGGACCCTAATAATTGATTTAAAGCCTAAGTCCAAAAAGATTGAAGGAGAGGTTTGGATGTTGGTTCAACGAATAAAAGAAATAGGTCCGATCGGACCTAAGCTTAGGGGACCTCTTGATAGTTTGGCTCGAACGTGTCCAAAAGAATGACTAAGGCTTAAGTTTTAGTCAAGGAGGAAGCCACATAATAGCCGATCGGGTATGCCATGGAAGAGGCAGGCTTAGGCTTGAATGAGGTGAGAAGGAGGAGGAAAGTATACCTCGGACCACCTTGGTCCGAGGAGAAGGTGTTGAGGTCCGATCGGGCTTTGGTTGAAAAGGAGAGGCTCGGACCATTTTGGTCCGAGGAGAAGGGGACTATGTCCGATCGGACATACTCATAGGAGAGGTACCTTGGACCATTTTGGTCCAAGGAGATGATATGTAAAAGGTGGCTCGGACCACCTTGGTCCGAGGAGAAGGGTCCAAGGTCTGATCGGACCTTGGTTGAACAAAGAAGGCTCGGACCATTTTGGTCCGAGGAGAGGAGCATTGTGTCCGATCGGACATGATGCCTATGGGGTGCCTTGGACCATTTTGGTCCGAGGAGATGGCAAGAAGAGATGGCTCGGACCACCTTGGTCCGAGGAGGAGAGTGCAAGGTCCGATCGGACCTTGACCGAAGGAGCCAAAGAGGGTGGTTTGAACCACCTTAAGCCAAAGAAGAAAACCATTGTGTCCGATCGGACACAATGAAGGGGTATACCTCGAATTTGCCTGAAGTAAGAAGCAAAGTAAGTATCCTCGGACCACCTTGGTCCGAGGAGAGCCAAATGTACATGACCTTTGGTCCGAGGAGAGCCATGCACATACCACCTTTGACCCACGAAAAGCTTGAAGAGTAATCAACATGCATGAGAGACTACGTCAAACTGCCCGAAACTACTTCAGTGAGAATTGGTCTGAGCATCCGGGAATCTCTCACTCCTCACTCGAATTTAGGGATCAGTTGTATTTTAAACATTTATTTTGTAATATAAATATTAGGTAAATAATGAAATATCCCTATCTAAAGGGGATATCAGTTGAGAATCCCAGGTCTATAAATAGAGAGTTGGGAGGATCGTAAAAGGACTTTTGGCAAAATTAAGAGTGAACCTGTGTTCTAGAGAGAGAAAGTGTTTTTCCCTGAGAGAACCCTTTTTTGTATTCTGGAATATTTTGCACTGAAGAAACTCAGTTGACACTGTTCATCTGATCTTGAGTGTGAATACAGTAATAAAATCTCTAAGTGGATTAAGCTATTACCGATCATCGGGGCTGAACCCCTATAAAATCTCTTGTTATTTACTTTCATTGATAAAAAAACTGTTTGTTGTCGTTTATAATTCTCTTGAAGGCTTGTCGTAGTTGACGTTCTTACGTTGTTGGCTAAAAACGCAGTCAACATCATCTAACTTATCTTTTCACAATATTTAAATAAATAAAAACTAATTAATTATCTTAAATATTTAAATGCCAATTTTGAAAATACCATTTTAAGTAAAAAAAAATTCATTAATTTCAAAAAATAATATATTGATTAATTAATTTGTCGCATTTACATATTTGATCCCGAAGAACAAATTTCTTCGAAATATGTCATTTCCCAATTTTTTCTCAATTTCAACTCTTACCTTGAATAATGTTGATAGAGCCACCTCGGAGACCTATGGACCTATAATTTCAAGCTCCAATAAATTTAGATTATTAATTAAAACTCTTTGATATAATAACCTTAATTTATTAATCTCAATATTATTCCACTAAAAATATGAGACTGTACTCTTGTAAGTATAGGCATTATTTATTGAGTACATTTTAAATATAAAAAAGCCTATCGATTTAATCATTACATACAATTCAATCATCTATTAATGGTTCATGTTTACCGAGTTTTTCAGAAACGAATAACTAACGGAATAATAAAAAGATAAGAACTGTAGAAATGCTGAAATATAACTAAACAAACAGCGTTTTTACGTGGTTCAGGCGTTAACAAGCCCTAGTCCACGAGTCGATGTTATTATACGTGGAAAAGGTTACAGTAAGATGGCTGGTGCACAAGAACTTCACACACTCACAGTGTTTCTCTCGGGTTCTCTTGAAGAAGATGAAGCTAGAGAGATTTTAGTAGAGTTTTTGCTATATGATTTTTTCGTCCTTCTTCTTGTAAAATGAAGGGGTCTTTATAGCTAGGGTTTTGGATTAGGGTTTTTCTCTACGTACATGAGTCTTAATTACACCAGCCATAAATAGGGATACAATTACTGTAGTAGCATGGCTACAAGACTCTATGTGGGTATATTTACGTGAAAGTATGGGGAACACACAAAGTCAGCCGTCTTTTCCAAGTTGTCAGCGGAACAGTAGGCGAAAAGGTACCCTTAGGCGTGCTGGGATGTGTGCGGCTTTGACCTGACGGGCGTGTCAGGCGGGATCCTGTGTCAGGCGGATATCATTCCAAATATGCCTCCTCCAGGACTCGACCGTTTGGCTTTGTTCCGTGCGAGGCACGGAACTGCTTCCGCGGAGACCACTCAAAGAGCTTCTCCTGGAAGGAGCTTCCCTGAAGGATACCCCTTCGGGAGTCCGGGAGAGTTGACGAGTTTCCGTATTGTGTTTGCTTGGAAGAGTAATCCGGACACCAAGTGGGAGAGGTGAAGCCTTTCTGTTCATCCGCGAGCTCTGGTCACCTATTGTGAAAGACATCGATAATTCTGCTTCCCCGAGGCCATCAATCTAAACGCTATCCGGAAATCTGGATAACATTTACCCCCCAAGGTCACGGAGCTTTGAGGGATCCGGGAGCTTGTACAATCGGTTTCTTAGATTAGGCGAGGGGGCACCTTCTGTGTTCCTGGAAGGGTTCCTTTTTCCCGCCTGAGTGTTAGTATGAAAAAGAAAGGGAATTTCTTCTGTTTGAGATCAAGTACTCAAGTGCGGCAAGGACCACGTGTCATTCTGGGAATGGTTCTGCGACCAAGACGTGTGCGTGAGGCGACTGGTTGAGTATGCGTGCGTCAGTCATCTGACTATTGATTTGACGGTTTTTAATGGGACTCCGGGCCCGAGGTGGTGTAATGATGGGAAATAAATACTTTATTCCCATCCGAGGAGTCATAAATAGGATCGTCGCTTCCTCTCCAGCCGTTGGATCTGATGCACACGGAATGGGAAGATCGGGACCGTCCACTTGAGGAATTCGAAACGGCCTCTTCCCTGCTATAAAAACGAGGGAAAGGACCTTTCTTCCTCTTTACGCTTTCAGATTCTCCATCTTTAGGATTTTCAGATTTCCAAACCTTCGAACTCTCAGGCTTCCTAGCTTACGTTCCCCCGAACTTGCCATTTCTTTTGGTAAGTATCTGGAAACTTTTCTTTTTGATTTGGCAGTGGGTTTATTCCCCGAAGTTCCTGGTTTGAATCGCCGTTCGTCTTTGCAGCTTTTACTTCTCGCGATCGTGCTGTGCAGTGATCCAGTTACTCCTTCAACCTCCAACTACCCGAATATCAGTAAGTATTTCTACTTTGCTCTTTCCTCCCAAACCTTAGGTTGTTGGTAGTTGTTAGAGTAGAGGTTTCTGCCATTATTGCTTATGTGCATGTGTGAATAGGGCTTTGGTAGGCATGTGATTGATTGTGAGTCGATAAGTAGCCTTTTCTGCATGTTTTGGCGATGTGCGTTTGGAAAGTCGTCCCTTGTTTTGCTGTTTTAGGGCATAAGCATGAACGCCTTTAGGGTGTCTTTCTCTGGAAAAACACTTCTTTTGGTGGGCTTAGGCTCGGGGCCTGAGTCTGATTCCTTGCTGTCCTTCGGGTGGCATGGTGCCAATCCCTCGGTAAGCTCGGTGGGAGCCTCTCCAAGCAGTTTTCGGGGAGGGTCTCCCCGACGCCTTTGATACCACTAGGGTATGACAAGGGTGCTGACTGCTTAGAGTGTTTTCTTCTTTCTTTTCTTTTGTCCAGTGATGAACATCTCGAAGGAACAACTCCTTGCTGCGGGGGAGGCTGATTCTGCCCAAGAGAAGGGCTCTCCTGTCGCTGGTGGAAAGGGGAAAGGAAAGGCGAAAGCGGTCGCGGCTAGCCCACCAACCTCCAATAGTTCCATCTGGGAGATTGACAAAAAATCGAACCTTTTCAGGAATTATGGCATGCTGGAGTTGTATTCCTCTGAGGCAGGCCTGAAGAACATCCCAGGTCTGATGTGGCACCGTCTGTCGGTGCTGGGCGAGTCATCCAGCCAGAGTCACGAGGGCTTTGGTGCCTGGAGCTGGGCACACATAGTGTGCGGGGCGCACTTGCCCCTAAGGAGTTACTTCGCCAATTTCTGTGTGAAGGCGGGGATTGCCCCCTTCTAGTTAATTCCTCCCAGCTACAAGCTCTTAGCAGGGTGGTTCATCTTTTGCAAGTCCCGGAGACTGGAAGCTCCTACCCCGGAGGAGGTGCTGTACTTTTACGGGTTGAAGTCTCAGCCTATGAGGGGTCATTCAGACAAGGTGGGGTTTTACAGGCTAGAAAGGCACCCGGACGTGATGTACCCCACTTGTCATACCGCGAGGGTCCCAGACCTCCGGGAATACTGGTTCCTGACGACTGGCTTCCCGCTGAAGAGGGTGCCAGCCCTATCTTTGGACTTCAAAATCCCTGGTAAGCGCTCCTTCCTCTCTTTTTCTACTTTGTTTCTTTGCACTTGATTTGCTTTTTGGGAGGATCTTTAACGCTTGTATTTGATTTTCGCAGAAGTCGTCCCGCGGACACCTCGCTGCGCGGAGATGATAAGGAGGTCCAAGTTCTACGAAGGGCTTTCTGAGGAAGAGTTGAAAGTGGAGGGACTTGTGACCTCCGAATCGTTGAGGGAGTATGGGCTACTTGCCTCCTTCCAAAACATCGAGCCAGTGAGTGGCAGGGGGCAAACTTAGGTGTCAGCTGATATCCGGGAGCAGATTGCCCTGGAGCTGTCTAAGGTGATCACCCAAGCAGCTCGGGACGAAAATACTCTATCTCCTAGTTGGGCGGAGAGGTTCCCCGACCCCCAGCCGGAGGAAGAGGAGATCGAGGCTCGCCACGCCGCGGCTTACCCTAACGAAGGGGCTCCGGGGGCTAGTACCTCCGGGAGAGGTAAGACTAGTTTTCGACTGATCCACACCCCCAGCCTGTCTGAGGTTTCCCGGACCTCTCAGATGGGGTTTGATCCCCGTTTCCTTAGGCTAGATCCGCGTAGGATACCTTTCGACAGGTATTGCGATAGGGTAGATGAGCTCCTCTGGTGTCTGAGTGATGGTAGTCTGCCAGAAGGTGTCATCATGGTTGACCCTTCTTCTCTCAGCATGTCATTCCCGGACTTCAAGGAGTACGGGAGCTTCCTGGAGCAGGAAGCGATGTTTTGTTTTGCTCGGGGAAGGCCATCCACGTTTCTCGTGCATGGTCGTCCCTTTCAAACTTTTCTTTTTCTTGTTTCTTGTTCCCTGCTGGCAGGCTTGCTTGTGCTTTTATGTTGTTGATTGTCTTGTCTTCCGCTTATCTTCTTTCTCATTGCTTGTTGGTTCGTTAACCTTGCTTTGTACGTTTCTTGCAGAGTATCCCGAAGCCAAGATGTTGGGGAGGGTTACTTTGCTTATTAAGAAGGCTGCCACCAGCCAAGACCCGTCCACGGGGAAAGGACGGAAGACCAAGGCTGGTAGGGGAGGTAAGGCTGCCTCCCCCAAGAAGACAAGTGGCGAGGCGCAAGCGTCTCCGAGGGTAGAGAAGTCCCCTGCTGACGGGCCTTCCGAGACTATGATGGTCTCGAGTAGCAGCAGCGACGGGGAAGGGCTTGTGTTCCCCGTGAGGACAACTGGGGTGAGCAAGCGTCCCGGAGAAGATGCTGAGGGCGCTAAGAACAAACGCCTTAGACACTCTTCTCCCGGTCGAAGGCAACAACAACAGTAACGACAGCAACCACAACTACAACAACAGCAGCAACAGGAACAAGAGAGACAATCACCAACGCCGCAGCAGCAGCAACAACAACATCCAAACCAGCAGCAGCAACAAGGGCAATTACTTCTGCTGCCGCAGCAGCAAAAGCAACAGACCGGGGCCTTAATACCCCGGCTGCCTCCTCCTCCAGCCCAAAGGGGGTCCACCCTTCCGGGGTCTCCGTCTTCTCAGACAACCAATCTTCCCCTGCCTGGCCTGAAGTTCCACTTTCCGCGGAAGCCAACCAGTTTTCCCGCTGCTCTCCTGGAGGGTGTAAGACGGGCCGATAGTTTTTTGAAGAGGCGGTTAGAGGCGGAGAAGGCCGTCACTCAGGGAAGGGCAGATAACTTGTCTGCCGTGAAGAGAGCTGAGCTGGCCGAGGGGGTGAGATCTCTTCACCCGGCCGGAGCGGTTCTGGATGGTCCAGCCTTGGAGAAGAGGCTGGTGCCCAGGCTCGGACGTGCATTGGCGCCGTTCGGAGCTGAGATGATGGAGGACATGGCCCTGAGCTTATGCGAGCTCAATTCTGAGAAGTGGGCCATCAGTAGCAGCAAGGATCCGCTGTTGCTGACACACGCTGTGAAGCAGCAACTGTCCGGGGTAAGCCGTCAGTTGTTATTTTTTGGGATCACCTGTCTTTTGGTCCGGCTTTAGCTCATTCTGTTGTCTTTCCTTGCAGGCCTCTATGATCGCGGAACGCTCGTTCCGGGAGGTTGGTGCAGCTCTGGTTCAGCTGGAGGAGAGCCAGCTGGCTCGCCAGGCCTTGGAGGCGGAGAAACAGAAGCTGACCCAACAGGCCTTGGGGGCTTCGGAGAAGATTGATCAGGCCCGGCGTACGGCTGAAGAAGAGGTGGAGAAGAAATATCTTGCCAAATATCAAGAGTACCGGGCCAAGGCAGAGAATGATTTTAGACAGCGGTCAGATGGGATGAAGGCCGAAAACTCCAAGCTCCGGGAAGAGCTGTCCCAAGCCAAGGTGGAGAAGGATACCCTGGAAGCCCGCTTGCAATCAAAAAACGATCTCCTCCTTAAGCGGCAAGAGGAATATTCCACTCTTCAGAGTAAGCTGCACGAGGAGGAGCAACTCCATAAGAGGAGCAGGGATCTCGTGTCTATGCTGCAGTTGGGGCTCGCCGAGAAGGATAAAGAGATCGGGGCCTTGCAATTCACTGCCAGGGGGCATGTGACCGAGAAGCAATCCGTGCTGAACCAAAATAGGGAGCAGCGCAAGGAGATTGATTCTCTTAAGGGGGAGCGGGATGCCTCCAAGGCCGAAATGGAAAAATTGAGGGCCCAACTAACTGTCGCGGAAGCACAGCTGGCAACCTCCGAGGCGGAGCGCTTGAAGGAGAAGGAGGATGCTGAGGTGATACTGAACAGGACGATTAATATATCGCATGTGGTCCTCATGCATCAACTCTGGAAAGTGAACCCGGAGGTATTAGGCTATCTGGGATATGATGCCGAAGCCATGAGGGAGAAGCTACTCGTGTGGGATCAGGGCCCAGAGGCGTACGTCCAAACTTACAACATTGACGAACGTGCTGAAGCCCCTGAGGCGGGAGATCCCGGAGAGGCGGGGACCTCTGAACCTTCTCATGACCAAGTTCCTCCTTCTGATGAGCCGACTCCGCCAGCCTCCGTTGAAACCGATGCCCCCGAAGCTGCGGTCGTGGAAGCTGTAGTTACCCCCAATGCTTGAAGGGGTTTTATCTTTAATTATTTTTCATTTTGAGTTTTTCATTGCGGACATTTTTACCATAATCATAACATTCTCCTTTCTTTTCTGCCGAGTTCTTTATTTATCCTTGCGCTTAGGGTAGACATTTATACGGTAGAAACTGTTGTAGGGGCGTATGGGGTTTTGGTTCCAACGGCCAAAACCTATGCACTTTCCACTTGAAGCTTTAACGGATGATGTCTTTTCCCATGTAGTTTCTAGGTTACGAAGGTTTCTTGGTTCCAACGGCCAGGCTCCTTTCACCGTATTTTAGCTTTCCTGAGGCAAATAGCCAATCCCGGGACTTGTAGTTATACTGTTCGCTGGGATTGCTAAGGTGAGTCGTTCCATTGTTTGGAACGGGAGTTCTTTTGGTGAGCGTCGCTAGACTTAAGGTTAGATCTTTGCGAAGCAAAACTAACTGTTGTTGCGAACCTCATTGTGGCTGACTTCAGGGACCTGGCATGGAGCCCTACGAGGCAAGGCTTATTGCTGTCGGGGAAATCGCCACGCCCACCAGGTGTGATCCTGGAGCAGGGGCTTTGCGAAGCAAAGCCGGCTGTGAGTGGGGGGATCAAGCATGTCTGCTTCTGGAGCTGAAACTTGCAATGGCCATGGAGCTTGCCATGCATTATTTTGTGAGATCCGGAGTTGGAGCCTGCGAAGCAAGGCTTACAACGGTCGCGGATCTTGCCATCTTTCGCCTCGCTGGACCCGGAGCTGGAGCTTGCGAAGCAACGCTCTACAGCGCTCGCGGATCTTGCCAACTTTCGCCTTGCGGGACCCGGAGCTGGAGCTTGCGAAGCAAAGCTCTACAGCGCTCGCGGATCTTGCCATCTTTCGCCTTGCGGGACCCGGAGCTGGAGCTTGCGAAGCAAAGCTCTACAGCGCTCGCGGATCTTGCCATCTTTCGCCTTGCGGGATCCGGAGCTGGAGCTTTGCGAAGCAAGGCTCTACAGCGCTCGCGGATCTTGCCATCTTTCGCCTTGCGGGACCCGGAGCTGGAGCTTGCGAAGCAAAGCTCTACAGCGTTCGCGGATCTTGCCATTTTTTGCCTTCTGAGACCCGGAGCTGGAGTTTGCGAAGCAAAGATCTACAGCGATCGCGGAGAATTCTGCAAAGGACTTGTCAGGGAGTTGGGGGTGTTTTGGCGTAGCTCTATGAACGTGCCTCAACCCCCAGTCCCGTCCATCGCTGGGCTACACAGGAGATAATTCTTATGATACATAATGGCAAGCATTTCCATGGCAATTTTCACATAAGCACATAATGCACATATGACACGTAATGCAAGCATGTTCATGGCAACAAATAAACCTAAGCTCAACAATTTAAACATTTCAAACAATTTAAAAATTTCAAACACAATGCTAGCACATAAGTGGTGTTCTGTGTACGTTTTGTTCAAGGGGCGTATGGTTATGCCTTAGCCATGTATACCCCCCAAGTGAGCGTGGGGCCCGGATGTCTCCGGACCGCGTGGTCACTTGTTAAAACGCAGCTTTGAACACAGGGATAAAAAGTGCAGTAAAAGCGGAGTGAATCTCTCCGTGTTTCATTAAATTAGCCTGCTAGGCGTGAGTTTTACAACAGGGAGGATTATTTCCACATTTTTTCACTTTTGTTATTTTCACCAAGGACTTCCGACTGGATGGTCCGGGGCCTACTGGTAGTAACGGCGGAGGTGCTCCGCGTTCCAGGCGCGCGGGACTTTAGATCCGTCGAGTCTCTTTAAGTGATACGTCCCATGGCCCACTTTTTCTTGGACTTCGTAGGGGCCTTCCCAGTTGGGTCCGAGGACTCCTACTCCCGGGTCCTGCGTAGCAGGAAATACTCTCCGTAGGACAAGATCCCCAACTTCGAATGTACGGCTCTGGACTCTCATGTTAAAGTGTCGGGCTATCTTGCCTTGGTACATTTTTAGTTGGACCTGCGACTGCTCCCGGAGCTCCTCGATCATGTCCAAGGACTCCTGGAGGAGGGCATGGTTCCGGGTAGGATCATAGGTGTCTTGCCTGTGAGAGGGGATCATAGCTTCTACTGGGATGACGGCCTCGCAACCGAAGGTCATGGAATAAGGCGTGTGCCCCGTCGAAGTTCTCTCTGTTGTGCGATAGGCCCAAAGTACTCGCGGAAGTTCTTCCGGCCAGTGAGCCTTGCAGGCTTGGAGTTTTTTCTTCAACGTGGTCTTTAATATTTTGTTTACAGCTTCCACTTGCCCATTAGCCTGGGGTCTGGCGACTGCGGAAAAGCTTTTGATAATTCCATGCGAAGCACAGAAGTTCGTGAAGTGTTCACTGTCAAACTGCCTTCCGTTGTCGGACACAATTTTCCATGGAAGCCCAAAACGACACACTATATTCCTGATGACAAAATCCAGTGCTTTTTTTTATGTGACCGTGTTCATAGGTTCAGCTTCAGCCCATTTGGTGAAGTAGTCTACCGCGACTATGGCGTACTTCACTCCACCCTTTCCAGTTGGGAGGGAACCTACTAGGTCAATGCCCCAAACGGCGAACGGCCAGGGGCTGGTCATTAGGGTAATTTCTGTAGGCGGCGCTCGCGGAACCTTGGCGTACCTCTGGCACTGCTCACATTTCCTGACATAATCCACACAATCCTTCTTCATGGTGGGCCAGAAGTATCCTTGTCGAAGGATCTTTTTGGAGAGGCTCAGCCCGGAGGTATGATCGCCACAGAAGCCTCCGTGAATCTCATGGATGATGGTGCTGACTTCGGTTCCGGCAACACACCTAAGGAAGGGTATGGACAACCCCCTGCGGTAAAGCTTTCCATCCATAACCACGTATCGGGGAGCTTGATATTGGAGCTTCCTTGCGTTAGCTTTATCAGTGGGGAGCTCTCAGGTGGTGAGAAATCTGAGGATGGGTCCTATCCAGGAGTGGGAATGGTCGATGATGGCGTTTATCCTTCGTGTCTCAGTACTGGGGGCTTCTAAGTGCCCGATGGGGACTAAGCCATACTGTTCAATCTCCGGGTCCGTTGCAAGCTTGGCCAGCGTGTCCGCGAGTGAGTTCTGGTCCCGGGGGACCTGGCGGATTTGGTAGCCTTTGAAATGCTGCAGTAGATCGCGGGAGAGAGACACGTAGGCAGCCATCCTTTCGCCTTTCGTCTGGTATTCCCCGGATATTTGGTTTACCACAAGTAGGGAGTCGCTGTATACTTCGATTTTTTGGGCTCCGACTTCTCTGGCCAGTCGTAACCCAGCTAACATGGCTTCGTGTTCTGCCTCGTTGTTGGATGCTGGGAACGCGAAACGGATGGCTCTCTGGAGCTGATGCCCTTGGGGAGATATTAGGATGACCCCCGCTCCAGCTCCTTTTTCATTTGAGGCTCCGTCTACATAGACCTTCCAGGTGGGAAGTTCCGGGACAGTATCTTCCGGGAGGTCATTCATTCCCGAGCATTCCACAATAAAGTCCGCGAGAGCTTGGCCTTTTATGGAAACACGTGGTTGGTAGTGGACGTCGAACTGGCTCAGTTCCATAGCCCACTTAAGCAATCTGCCAGAAGACTCGGGCTTCTGCAGGACTTTTCGGAGAGGGTGGTTGGTGAGTACTTTGATGGTGTGCGCCTGGAAATATGGCCTCAGCTTCCGTGAGGCGATCAGCAAGCAGAGGGAGAGTTTCTCGATCATCAAATATCTGGACTCGGCGTCCAATAACCTCTTGCTTACGTAATACACAGGGAGCTGGATACGGCCATCTTCCCGGACGAGAGCGGCACTTACTGCGTGCTCAGTCACAGCTAAGTATAAGAACAACGCCTCTCCTTCGACAGGTTTGGACAAAATGGGAGCTCGGGTTAAATGTTCTTTGAGGTGTTGGAAGGCTGCTTCGCATTCGGGGGTCCACTCGAACTTCTTGTTTCCTCGCAACACATTGAAGAAGGGGATACACTTGTCCGTGGCCTTGGATACGAAGCGGCTGAGAGCAGCTATCCTTCCGGTAACGCTCTGGACATCTTTATGTTTCCGGGGGGAAGGCATATCTATGAACGCCTTTATTTTCTCAGGGTTGGCTTCCACTCCGCGGGAGCTGACAATGAAACCGAGGAACTTCCCAGACGAGACCCCGAAAGTACATTTCTTTGGATTTAGTTTCATCCCGTACTTTCGGATCACAGCGAAAGCTTCCTCAAGGTCGTCACTGTGGTCCCCGGAGGTCTTGGACTTTACCAACATGTCGTCCACGTACACCTCCATTTTCCTCCCCAGTTGGTCCTTGAACATTCTGTTTACCAGACGCTGGTACGTCACCCCAGCATTCTTCAAACCGAAAGGCATGACCACGTAACAGTAGACACCCTTGTCCGTGAGGAAGCTGGTGTGTTCCTGGTCCGCGACATGCATCTTGATCTGGTTGTATCCGGAGTACGCATCCATGAAGGATAAGAGTTCGTACCCGGAAGTAGCGTCTACCATTTGATCGATTCGCGGGAGAGGGAAACAATCTTTCGGGCAGGCCTTGTTTAGGTCCGTGAAGTCAATGCACATTCTCCAGGACCCATCGGGTTTCGGGACCAGAACTGGGTTGGCCAACCACACGGGATAGTGCGACTCCTGGAGAAAGCCTATGGACATCAATTTGTCCACTTCAGCTTTGACGGCTTCGGCTCTCATTGGGTCTAGCGGCCTCCTCTTTTGGCGAATTGGAGTTGCAGATGGGTCTATGTTGAGTGCGTGGCACGCAACATTGGGATTAATCCCCGTCATATCAGCGTGGCACCATGCCAGGATATCCTGATTATCCTTCACAGTGGCCACGATCTTATCTCGAACGGCCGACGGCAGGTTTTTCCCCACCTGAATGACCTTGGTGGGCTCTCCCGGGTTGAGGATCACCTTTTCGACTTCCTCCATCGGCTCTATTGCCTTCTCGATTCCCACTCTTGGGTCGAGTTCGTCAAAGTATGCCTCCTGAGCACCCCCAGTTTCTGGCAATTCTTCCGCCAAAGGAATGGCAGCAAACGTCTCTTGGACCGTGTAGACGGATCGGACGGAGACGTTATAACAGCTCCACGCACTTCTTTGGTCTCCTCGGAGGGTGCCAATACGCCCATCGTCGCATGGAAACTTCAAACATAAGTGGCGTATCGAGGTTATGGCCCCACAATCGATCAGGACTGGTCGGCCTAAGATGGCATTATACGCCGTGGGGCAGTCGACCACCACGAATGTGCTATGCTTGAAGGCACAAGCGTCGCTTTCTCCTCTGAGGGTGACTGGAAGTTGAATTTTGCCTAATGGCATGAGTGCGTCCCCATTGAACCCTTGAAGCTGGATGGGGCATGTGGCCAGGTCCGTCTCGGTCAATCCGATCGCGTGGAAGGCCGCTTTGAAGAGGATGTTCACGGAGCTTCCGTTATCGATCAAGATCCGTGAGACCTTCTTATTGGCAATCTGGGCTTCCACTACGAGGGGATCGTTGTGGGGGAAGTGCACATGTCGAGCATCGTCCTCCGTGAAGGTGATGGGAAGATCCATCATTCGGGGATGTTGAGCAGGTGATTGGACCAAAGCGCACATCTCCTCGGCGTGCTCTAACTCCTTCAAGTACCTCTTCTGGGAGTTGCGGGTACTTCCGGCAAGGTGTGGTCCTCCGGAAATGGTGGCGACGTGTCCGTCAACGAGTGGCGGAGCAAGGCCGGGCGGATATGGGTTGCCTGGTCCTGGAGCCAACAAGGCAATGGGCGCCGGAGCGGGTGGAGCAGGAAGTGCTGGGAACTGAGACACGGGAGCTTGGGGTGACCGGCTCCAGGAGCGCTAGCGGCCCCCCTCTGTCCCGGGGAATATGCAGCTCCGTGAACTACCCCCTGTCCGGGATAGATAATGGGTATCCTCACCCACTGACCGAGGTGTCCCGCTCTTGCCAGGGACTCGATCTCATCCTTCAGCTGAAGGCACTCATTCGTGGTGTGCCCCACGTCTCCGTGAAACTCACACCTCTTATTGGAGTCTCGCGGACGCCTTCCTCCGTGAGACACTTTCGGGGGCTTCCTGTAGTTGACCATATTACAGGTCGCCCGATAGACATTCTCTCGCGAGTCTATCAAACTGGTATATTCCGTGAACTTGGGCTCATAGTCCTTTCGGGGTTTCTTTGAATGGTCTCCCCGGTTGGAGTTTCTTCCGCTTCGTTTGCTCCGCGATTGGCTCAAATTTCGTTCTGGGGCTTCCGCTTGCGACTGCGGCATGCCAGGAGCGATACTACATCCGGTTTGTACTGCTCCGTACCCAGAGAAATGGGTTTGACTCGGCGTCTGAGCAGACGCGGAAGGCCCATACACACTTGGAGTGAATCGGGCTCCTGGAAGCGTGAGGGCTGGTGCGGGAGCTTGCGAAGCAAAGCTCGGCGCAGTCACGGAAGGGGTTGGAGCCGGGGGAACTCCAAAGGCCTGCTGGTAGGCATCCTCAAGGTTGATGATTCCCTGAGCTTTTGACATGAATTCGGACAGTGTTTCTGCCCGTCTCCTTTGCATTTCCCCCCATAGCAGGGAGCCGACAGTAAGGCCCGATTGAAGGGCGATCAGCTTCATGTCATCGCTGACCTTGGTTTTTGCAGCAGCTTCCATCATTCTCTGAATGAAAGCTTTGAGGTTCTCAGTGGGTTGCTGCTTGATGTTGGTTAAGGAACCAACCTCCATGTCGTGGTCGCGGGCAGCAATAAACTGCCTCCTAAACGTGGACTGTAGCTCCTTCCAACTGTGGATTGATCCGGGAGCTAATCTTTTCCACCAGTCCTCCGCGGACTTGGTAAGGGTGAGTGAGAAGCACATGCATTTGGTGTCCTCACTGACACGCGCCACTTGCATCATTTTATTGTATTTAGCTAGGTGGGTACACGGGTCTGTCCTCCCATCATATAATTCTATGTGAGGCATTTTGAAGTTATCCGGGAGGGACGTTTCCGCGATCCTCCTAATACATGGTTCCGGGTCTTCCTCCTCAGAATCTGACAGGGCCCGACTTTGCTTCCGGACCAGCTTGGTCAAGGCAGCAATCTGTTCCTCGAGCCTCTTCGTATCACTTTCCGGGAGGTCACGTCCCCGGAGCTTGTCATTAATATGATTTCGGAGGTCATCTCCGCGAGGCCGGGCCTTTTCCCCTTTGTCCTTTTCATACTTGGCCTCCAACCTTCTTCTTAGGTCCACCGTGGACCAGCTATCTTCGGAGTGCGAGTTCGCAGCCCGACCGTCCTGATTGACGGAATCACTGGGGCGGTTGTTCCTTCCCCTAGGCCTGGGTGCCTTAGCACCGGGCCCTTTAGGCACAGAGTGCCCCCTTGGGGCTGAAGGGCGTCTGGGCTTAGGAGCGCCAGAGACCTTCTGCGCGCGCGGGGGGCAGTCGGCCTGGTGATTCACGCCTTTAGGAGGTGCAGGGGCGTCAGCACGCACAGGCTCTCCAACTTTTTCTTTGCCCTTGTTAGGGGCGGCTTTGGATGGTCCAGCAACGGCTGGATCCGGCATGGGGGCATCAGCACCACCTAGAACAGAGGCATCCTCGTCCGAGTCGCCTAGATCTCCGAACTTACTTTGGAGGTGTTCCATCATGTGTTGCATTCTTTCGGAGACGCGCTCCTGCTCGGCAAGCTTGGCCTTAGTGGCCACCAGTTCTTCGGCTACTTGGACCAGTTCTGGGTCCTTCTCATAGTAGCAGCCGTCCTTGTAATAACCGTCTTGGACATACTCTTCTTCGTCTTCTAAGTATGTTGTAACTTCGGTACTGACCTGATCCTGGCGGGCTGTCGGGTCTTCACCTTGGTAGTCTAAGGGTTCGCTTTGCACCACATCTTCCATCACGGTATCGGGGTTGACCGTAGCATTTTTGTCAACAGCGGATTTTCTCGTAGTCACCATCTCTTTAGCACGAAGTGAATACAAAAAACGTACACAGAAAAAGAGCTGACTAACAACTTCCTACAGCTCTCAATGAAAGCACCAAAATGTTTACCGAGTTTTTCGGAAACGAATAACTAACGGAATAATAAAAAGATAAGAACTGTAGAAATGCTGAAATATAACTAAACAAACAGCGTTTTTACGTGGTTCAGGCGTTAACAAGCCCTAGTCCACGAGTCGATGTTATTATACTTGGAAAAGGTTACAGTAAGATGGATGGTGCACAAGAACTTCACACACTCACAGTGTTTCTCTCGGGTTCTCTTGAAGAAGATGAAGCTAGAGAGATTTTAGTAGAGTTTTTGCTATATGATTTTTTCGTCCTTCTTCTTGTAAAATGAAGGGGTCTTTATAGCTAGGGTTTTGGATTAGGGTTTTTCTCTACGTACATGAGTCTTAATTACACCAGCCATAAATAGGGATACAATTACTGTAGTAGCATGGCTACAAGACTCTATGTGGGTATATTTACGTGAAAGTATGGGGAACACACAAAGTCAGCCGTCTTTTCCAAGTTGTCAGCGGAACAGTAGGCGAAAAGGTACCCTTAGGCGTGCTGGGATGTGTGCGGCTTTGACCTGACGGGCGTGTCAGGCGGGATCCTGTGTCAGGCGGATATCATTCCAAATATGCCTCCTCCAGGACTCGACCGTTTGGCTTTGTTCCGTGCGAGGCACGGAACTGCTTCCGCGGAGACCACTCGAAGAGCTTCTCCTGGAAGGAGCTTCCCCGAAGGATACCCCTTCGGGAGTCCGGGAGAGTTGACGAGTTTCCGTATTGTGTTTGCTTGGAAGAGTAATCCGGACACCAAGTGGGAGAGGTGAAGCCTTTCTGTTCATCCGCGAGCTCTGGTCACCTATTGTGAAAGACATCGATAATTCTGCTTCCCCGAGGCCATCAATCTAAACGCTATCCGGAAATCTGGATAACAGTTCATAATTAAAGTAGGGTTAAAATACCATTTTACCTCTTTAATTATATCTTGTTTCCTTAAGTCTCATTAACTTTACTAATGAAGGTTAATTCATGAATTGATTTCTGAATTTGATCTCAATAACCTTTCAGTTCCAAAAGTTAACCCTTAAGAGAACCATTATTCAATTCATCTCCGAAAAGTATAGATTCCATATCTGTATATTATTTCCCCAACCATTTACACCAATGAGTTCCCAAAATTAAAGCTTTTAGCCTGATCATTTTGACAAACTAGAACGAGTGAATCAAAGAACCCAAATGACATAAACATGAATTCATAATAACTTCAGGATTAAGATCAATTTGTATATGATCATCTTATTGATATGTTTAATTAATACTTATAAAACAAACAATATTTAATTAAGTGTTAATAACATATCGGGTCTAGTTCATGTATAGCCACTTTATACAAGTAGTACATCCATTAAGATGTTTTACTACATCAGTAATCCGGATCTAGATTACATGTATTCATAATTCTAGTGAACCGTACTTACAGTATTTAAACCAAACAATCTATATCACTTTGTTTTACTGTGAACTATTTAAATTCATTCCATACAATCTTAATCTTCTCGTACCAATACAAGATTGTAGTTACAATAACGAATTAGGAATTTTCTGATGTTCATATAATATTATTCTAATAATAATAAACAAGCAATATATGCAAAAATTCACTTTAATTATTTATTTCATAAAACATTATTAAAAACCATATGCTTTTAAGGGCACAATTCCCAACAACTAAATCAATGAACATCTCTATGAGTTACAGCTTCTAATAATATAAGACTGTAGTTCTAAGAGTGTAGCTATGAAATTTTAGTGAACAAATTCATAGTTAATAAATTAATTTACTAAGCCAAGAGTTAGCGAGATAATTAATTTATTAAAGCTTAGAACTACAAGTTCATTTGTCCCTGATCTAGATTGATAACACAAACAAAATATTTGGTGAATAAAATAAATAATAAAGTATTATTTCATATATTATTTTTTGGAAAATAGTAAAGTTATATTTTATTATTTATGAAATAATAAAACTAGGGAAATAAAATATAGTGATATTTTATTAAAATTAATTTTAGAGAAAATTTATTATTTATGAAGTAGAAATAAAGTGGTATAAGTAAAAGGGAGAAAATAAAATGAAAAATATCATGTGGCCCTATGGAACACAAGATGGGCACCCACACACTAGCAAGGAGAGAACAAAGGTTAGCTCTCTCCCTCACTTTAAAGGATTCTATAAATAAATCCTTAAGAGAGAGAGAGAGAGAGAGAGTGCTAGGGTTAATGCATTTTCCTAGCTTTAAAAACTTAAGGGTCGTTTGGTACGAGGAGTTTACAGTTTTCATGTTACTGGAAAAGTTGAAGAGGGTAATATGATAGTCTGGAAACTTATATCATTGTGTTTGGTTGTACACTGTAATCTTATCTATGATTCTTGGGAATATCACTTTTTGTGTTTGATTGTGCATAGGAATCTGTTAAGTTTACATATTTTCATAAAATTAATATAATAATTATATTTCATCAAAATAATTTATAAACAATTTTACTCATGAAATATTTTTTAACAAAATTAAAAAAATACATCTATTGAATATTAGAATCAAGTATAATTTTTAAAATTACAAAAATACCCTTATTTTATTTTTAATAATATTTCATTTATTATTTTAAACTAAAGTAATGATATAAAGGCTTTACAAATCAATTTCTTTAAATAAACAAATATTATTTATCATTTTATAATTTGATATACGTATATTTGTTTTTATATTATAAGCTTCAAAAATAAAATAGGTTATTAACTAAAAATTTATTGGTTTAAGATTTTTTTTAAAAAATAATAATAATAATTTTGAAGTGTTTCACATTCGTGTGTATCTGAAAACTACTTGTCAGATGAGTTTCACTTGAACCTAGAATCAGGAAAAGTTAAAATTCCTGGAGTACAGATTCTCAGGTTATAAAAACTCAAACCCAGTACCAAATATGATAAAGTTTTCAGATTCTCATTCCTGTATCCAGATTCCTGCATACCAAATGACCCCTTAGTCAAATCTTTATTTTTTCCAATAACTAATGCCAACCCCAAGTGTAAAGCAAAACTCTTTGTGTTTTGTTTTATACAACACACATAAGCATGCATGCTCTCATGATTTGAGACACAAAAATGTGTATCAAAATATTTACTATTGGAAAAGGAGACCACATAGCCTCTTTGATTTGTAGAAGTCATAGTTTGCAGAACACGTGGTTAATTAGCTTTTTATATTGTTAAGGTGATATGTGTAGGGGAAAGTTTGTGATTCGTCTCGCGCACTTAACATAGCTATATTTTATTGCTCTTAGTTATTTTAATAGATCTGTGTGTATATGATGATGGTTGCTAGATCTCATACAAAATAAATAGTTCTTATTTTGAAGAAAAAAAATTATAACATTAGATATCATATTTTTACTGCACTCACCCACATGTAATAAAAAACTAATAGTCAATAAATAAATTCGAGAATAGAAATACTTATTGTGATTGGTCCACATCAGCAGTCAAAATAAGGCAAAAAAAAAATACTTATTTGAATAAATATGGTATGGCAACATCTAACTCATAAAACAGTGGGGCAAGGTCGGGTCCTTCTTCAATCTGATTCTCTCCTTTCAATACGTTCATTGTTAGTAACTACTAAGTATAAAAATAATAAATTAAACATGTGAATAAATTTAGTCCACACTTTATTAATATGATTTTCGCTAGAATTATTTGCTTTAAAAGAAGATTTCTAGATTTTTTTTTAAGAAAAGATCTTATCAAAATATTGAATTTGGACAAAATGAAAAGAAATAAATATAAAGATAAAGTCGGTAAGAAGGGTGACTAACATTAAAATATTGCCACGAAATCTGAATGTCAAATATCTTAAATTTGAAGACGTGAGATATTTTGGATGGTCAAATAAATATCTCGAGGGTGTTTGTGACTTTTGGCTAAGCAGTTACAGCTGGTCGACCGTGCATTGACGTGGCAACCGGCATGGACCCATGACACGTGTAAAAGTAAAGACAATCGCAACGTTCTTTTGTCCCGATCAGTACACCACCGCCTCCCAAAACCGCACATTTCATTCTGTATTTCTCACCCACCTTCTTTCTTTGTTTCTTCAGTAACTTCATTACATAACATTGTATCTTCTTCAATTGAAACTTAAATGCATGGAAATTTTCAGAGCGTTCAAGACTGGGACCTGATTTCAGATTTATGGTCTAACTCCTCTCACCTCAACCCCTTTGACTTTACCAGTTTACCGACGATCCTTCTCCCATTTCGGTACTTCTTATGCTTTATTATTATTACTTTTTAAAGCCACTCTCCATATTTGGTGCTATATGTGTGGCTCTTACAATAGCTTTTGGAAAACATAGTTTTTTTTTTCAAAAAAGAAAAAAATGATACTCTCTCTTTTTCATAATTTGTTTTGAATAATATTTATGGGTGTTTGCATGATTGGGGTTTCGGTTTGTTGAAAGGATAGGTTGATTTTGAGTTTTATATATTATTTGTATTGGTTTGAGCTGAAAGTAATGCAATTGCAAACTTTTGATGATTATTGTCTCAATAAATACTTTTGAACAATGTAAGAGAAAATCTTTGAAATTGATTAGGTATTTTTTTTTCCCTAAGAGACGGGTATATTATACAAGCATATGTCTATGACTATGCAATGCGAATCTCATTCTGGAACATAATAAACACGATTAACTTGTGGTGAAACTTGTGTATTAGTACTATGGACTCAACAGAGTCCATGGCTGCAGAGTGGACAGACGAGAAGCACAGTTTGTACCTCAAATCCATGGAAACATCATTTGTTAACGAGTTGTATGACTCCATGGAGTTGGTTGGGGAACATATGGAAAAGGAGAACTCCACTCGTACAAAACCATCCAAACAAACCCATTCTAACACCCGTTCCCATCGTGGCCAGGTTCAGCCTAATCTATTGCTTTATAATTATATGCTTTTCACTGTCTGTTTGTGTTTTTTTTTTTAATGTTTTGGTTTTCATTTTTCAGTTTAAGGTCCTTCGAAATGGAAATTGGCAAAAGATCAATTATGTAAGAACTGAACCTCGTGGAGTTAATACAAATGAAATTCACAATGCCCTTCTTTCAAACCCATGGATCCAACACTTTAGATCCTCCCGTGAGGCCCAAGGTGCTGAATCTTGCAGTGTCCCACAAGGTGCGGCGGTGTCTGCGAGTAGAGCGAGTGATTCAAATAGCAAGAATGCAACGTCGTTGTGGGGATCTTCTAGTTCAAAGCAGATGGCCTTTTATCACTCTAATTTGTGCCATAAAGATTTGCTTGGTAACAATACAGGTACTAAGCTATGCATTGGTGTGACTGTTAAGGTGGTTTCTGATTACTTGAACTTTACTTGTATGTGTACAAGTGTTTAATGCAATGTTAGAAGACTAAAATGGTTTGGTTGGTCACTTCCATCGTGTTATTAGGAGGAAAGAGATTGATATATATATATATGCGCTTTAGTACTAAACTTTTGAGATGGATATAGCAGTAAAGGTTTCAATGGTATGAATCTAAGCCGCGGAAGGCCAAATTTTACTGTCTATTTTGATTGTTGCAGAGGTTTCAGACCAGAACTTTATTGACGAAAAAAGTGAAGGAGAGAAATCGAAAAGGGTTAACACTCAAGAACTTGGTGCTTATATAACTAATGATCAGGTAAGATGCACATTAGTTCTTGCTCAAGTTTATGATGTTACATTAGTTTTGGTGTCTTGATTATGTGGCTCTTTCTCTGTCTTAGGTGGTTCCACTTCGCAAGACTTTGTAACGCTTAGCAGCCTGAGCTAACCAAGGAGTTCATTTATAGAAAGTTATAAAATGTTCTGTTCAATAGATTATAGCTAAAAATAGGGTAATGCAGAAAAGGAGGGTGAATCTGATGTTAAATGGTGTTCTGTTCAAAATACTCGATCACAGATTTTGTTAATGGATTTTTCCCCCTTCTTTCTCGTGGTAATTGTCCAAATGTCCAAACACTTCTCAGTTTCATGGAATATTATTGTCTGCTTTTTTGTAGATATTTATGCTCGAAAGAGAAGTATTAAAACAGCTGGGAACGTTAGTTGTATCATGTATTTGAAAGATTCCATTTAAACTAATAAACCCCGTAGCTTCTAGTATTGATTATTGAAAAGAGGACTAGATGAGATGATCTTTTAGTTTTGTAAGCTCCACACCTTTTTCTAGAAGTCTTCTCTATTTTGATTTTACTAAACTGGTTCATATTCTCTGAAAAGATTCAAACCGTCCAACTCGCAATACGAATATCATTACTAGCATGTAATATTATTCAACGACGGTTTAAACTTCGCTTTTCTTTTCCCGAGGTTTGAACTTTGCTGCAGAACCACGTAATTTATCCATACGCACTCCATCAAATTTTAGTAGTTGTTCGCACTTTACTTTCTACGTGCTAAAGTTTACAACAGGTAAAACGTGGTTTTTTTAACTTATAATGTTGGTCTAAATTGATGTTGTAAACTTAGCTATTCCGGTTATTACCTTGGTTCTCAACCCAGATCGGATTAGAAAGGGTATAGACATAATTAAAGCCTCTTTCTTCTTCTAGAAGAGAAGACTTTAAATTGTTGTCTCTCTCTCTTCTTGTGGTGCGAAGAAGTACCCCTCGTGCCACCACCAAGATGATCCATTCCTTGAGGAAGACTACTGGGAAAGATCGCCAAACTCTCTAGTTTGTTCTCTATTATTTGGGTATTTGTGGACTTATATTAATTGATGTTACTTTTGTTTTTGTTTTTGGGTATATTTGTTTTTGTAGAGAAACCTGTGTTTTTGCCTTGCATGGACAATGATACGATTCTGCTCTAAGAATGAAGAGCAGCATGAGTCAATGCAATATTTGTTTTGTTGATGAAGAGTAGGAAAACGATGAGGTGCCCGATGAAGAAGTGACAACTATTATCATTGTTATACATCTCTTTCTTCCTTTTTTTCACTGTTAAGTAAATTGATGTAAGAAATTTGTATTGTATTTTATGTGTATCAGATGAAGCGCAATATCAACAATGAGAGATTGGACTATTATCGTTTCTAATTTGGATTAATTGGCTTTTAGAATAGAAATTGCGATGAATTTTCTAGATATCTTTCCCTACTTTTCACATTGGATTTGAAATGACGTTAAAATACGCAAATTACATATGACGTTAAAGTACACAATTTACACATAGTGTCCCTTATTTTCATATCTAACAACCAACATAAAAAAAATAAAAAATTCACATCAGTTACAAACTGATATTTAAATGTTTATTTTATAAGTATTTTATAAATGTCGTATTATAATTTGGAGAATGAAAAGATTAAATTAAATTTGAATTGAATTATTTTCATTAAAATAGACATATATTGTAATAATTTGTTTTTATATGTATATATATAGTATGTAGTAGCACTATGCCAAAATTGGTATTTTGCATCACCCAATCGTGATAGTTAATGTTGTTGATTGTTGCTATTAGAAAGTGTGTCCTAAGGTGACAGCTAATCATTGTCGCCATGGAAAGAAAAAATAAAAAAGTTAGCGCATTAATTAATTACAAACCCTAAAAATTGTCTCATAAAAATCTCTCGCGATCTCTCTCTTCTCTCTCACGCAGTCTCTCTATTCTTGATCTCACGATCTTTCTCTTCTCTCTACTTGCAAGTGGCAGCGATGAGGCTAGGCGACGTACGCGGGTTTGTGGATACGATTGTGACGATGACAAGGCATGGGTTACCTCTTGGTTTCATGCTTCACTTTGCATTGTGTTTCTCATAATGTAATTTATCCGTTGTTTGGATTAGTGTTGAAATTTTGAGTAAGAAAAGAATATTGAAAAGGCTATTGATCCATTTTTGAAATTAGCGTTAAGTGTTTATTGCTAGAGTCAATGTCTTTTTGTTTGAAAGCACTATGTTAGTCATGATTTGGTTCTCATGAATTGTCTTGTATGGAGAAGCTTTGGAGTGGAGTCACTTCGGGGATAAATAATTTTTTTTTGGTTGGATCTTTTTATATGTTATGTGTATTATTGGATCTTTTATTTGAGTGTTGCAATGTTATGTAAAAAAAAATTATGATTTTGTATTTGTTTTGGAAGATTTTTGTTATCAATTATGTGTTATTTCACTTACAGAAATCTGATTTTTTTATTGTATATTTGAGGTTACTGTGGTATGAAAATTGGGCAAGAAGAATTATTATTATTTTTTTTTTTTATGTTTTTGTTTAGTAAATATATATATATATAAAAGTGAGTTTATAAATGTTGGTATGAAAGGCAACAACAATAGTTTATAAGTATAAGTATAGTTATAATGTTCTAGTAACTCCTTATATTTGTCAAGCTAAATATAAGATGTCAACTCAACTCTTGTGTCGTTAGACACTGTTGACGCGGTTCTTCGCCAACAAGAAATTAAGAAGATAAGAGGAAGGAATTAGTGCTTATGTTGAACCGAAATAGATGAATGATCTTTTGGAAATGGGCTGGTGACACAATTACGTTTTTAGGTGGTTCAAAGGTTAAAATCCTTCTACTCCACCAGTCAATATTATTGCTATAAGCTTGGTATTCTTTTACAGGGTATTTCTTACACAATAGAATCCAACCCTTTGCAACTCCTAGGATCTCCATATTTATAGGAGAGGGCACCTGGGAGTTGGTAAGAAGGTCATCCCGTGACCTTCTTACCTATCATGTCAACTCTGTGACATTCATGATTAATTCCTAAAACCTGACACATGAAGTGTGGTCTAATCAATAGGTAAGGGGATAATGGGCTGCACGGCCCAACCCAGTCGTGGGTGTCTGAATACGCACGTTCATGCTGCGTGTCCGAGAAGTCAGGGATATATCAGACACGTGATGTCTGATATATGCACGTTTACCTTGCGTGGTTGACTTTATAAAAGGTCACAGCTTCCAACTTTAGCTCGTATCACGAGCTAGATGCCTCCCTCGACCTGTGGCCTTCAGAGTCCAGACTCAGTCTAAACTTGGTGAACCCTTAGGTTACCTCGAGCTAAGGAGGTAGGATCATTCGACGACAGCTCCAGTCTTGGGGATGTCCACGTGGTAGACATGATTAGGCCGTATCTTAGCTTGCTAATAGCCTGCGGGAAAACCAGGGCGTACATTTGCCCCCCAAGCCCCTGCTCGTGGTACACGACGTCGCATAGGGCCATAGTAGGGGCTTTTAGGCTTCCCCATGAACTCTTCATATTCCATATTTTACGCAGGCGCCGAATACGTGGAACATCGTGGTTGGTGACGGTACGTCTTCTGAGAACCGCATTTAATGGCCTAGCCTATGCTCAGCCGTCGTTTCGTCTTTCAAGTGGAGAGCCTTGGATCCCACATCAGGGCAATCCAACGGCCCTCCTCACGTGGCCCTTCACGTATATAAAAGGGGTGGCCACCTTACGCATGGGCCTCCCGTTCGTTTGAAATTTTTCAGAAATTTTCTTCTTCTTCTCTCTTTAATTTCAAAAGAAAAGAACCCTCTTCTTTCTGGCTGCCATTCCCAGCACTCAAGAAGTTCAGGTGTAAGGGCCCCTTCGAAGCTTTGGAATCAACTACTCCAACGAAGCCCCAACCTAGGCGATCCCTTCATCCTCTTCTCAACCAAAACATTCAGTAAGTCTCCTGACTATGCATGTTTTGAAATTATTTTTCACTGTAGGTTAGGTAAATATTTACTGTAGCCACATGCAGGGTTTTGTTGGTTTTCTGTGGGCATGAAGGGTAAAAGCCTTTTAGGTTAGGGTATCGTTTGCAGTAGAAAACCATTTAGGAGCATTGGTGCGTTTTCTGGGGAAACTTTCTGGGTAGGATTTTAGGCATGCTTGTTTAAAGTACCCAGTATTTTGGGTGCAAAACCGGGTAGCTTAGGGGACACACTTCACAGGCGGTTTTGCCGTTCTCGCCTACCGAAACTTTCCTTCCAAGGAAAATTTCTATCCTGACCCTCCTGACACACGAATTCCGAGTAATCGGGGATCTGTTGGGAGCACAGGCGCGTGTTCATAGAACCGCGTGGTCTCACTCTCCACGGGCTGGGCTTACCTCAGCTCGTGTCATAGAAACACATTCAGATTTTTCTCCCTTTTTAGGTCGCCTTCTTCTAAAATTTATTCTTTTTGTTCGCTAGGCGACCAGATGAGACCCAAGAAGAACGCTCCCAAGAAGCCCGTGGGCAGCTCGTCCTCCCAAAAAAACAAGGGAAAGGAGGTGATGGCTGAATCCCCGATTCCCAACTTCGGGCCAGCAGTGGAACGGGAGCTCGAGGTGGCCCCCGACGCATTCTTTGAGGCGGAGAGGATCATCTCGAAGATCATTGACAAGGCGAGGGTAAACAAAATATTCCTCTCCCATAACATCGAGCTGGGGAGAGGAACCATGGTTGCCCGTCCTCCCTTAGAAGGCGAGCGGAGCTGCGCGCAACTTGATGAGGTGTTCTTGGCCTGGAGCGACGAACATTTTAAGGCGGGGGCCTTCCTCCCGTTGGACCAGTACTTCGCCGGTTTCCTCAACTACGTGAGGTTGGCCCCATTCCAGCTCCCCCCCAACTCTTACCGTTTGTTGGCGGGGTTAAGATACTTGTTCTTGAAACAGGAGTGGGAGGTCCCCACTCCTACAAATATTCTGTATTTCTTCTGCCTCAAGGCCAGCCTGGAGCAGCGGGGGCGAGGTGACGGGTTTTATTACTTAACCCGGTTCCCCAACACGGATGCGGTCATCGACCTGCCCAGCCACCCCAACGACTTCAAAGATCAATTCTTTATGTCGACGGGGTTTCGGAACTTCGAGCTGTACTACTTCAACCGTCCTCGTAAGTGCCTTTCAACCTCAGCTCGTAAGTTAAGTACCAGTTAGCTCCTCCTGTATCCCTTTCTGACTTAGATTAATTCTGCAGCTATCTTCGCGAGGATAGAGAAGTCTGTGATCCTCGGGTGCCAGTACGAGACACTGGCGGGCTTGCCCTCCAGTGAAAAGGACTACCGTCAGCTCGTGACAGACGAGACGATGCTGGCCTGTAAGATGATCTCCCCAGGCCAGACTCTGAATCTGAGGAGGCCCCGGGTGCCTCCCCCAGCCCGCGATATGAGGCCTATCATCATGGAGGAGGTCGCGGGGGATGAAGATGAGGAGGACGAGGAGGATGAGGAAGCGGGCGTTGGAGGTCGCCCAAAGAACGGACGAGGAGAGGATTCGATCCAGAGCAGCTGCAGGTCCCTCCGGCCAAGGTAACCCTTATACGTTTAGGAACTTAGATAGGGCCACTGCAGACCCCCGGCTAGCTAGGTTCAATCCCAGACAGATCGTCCAACGCCATCGGAGTGACCCAGACTTAGATGAAACCTTGCTCCACTGCGTCGACCAGCTCGTGCTGGATTACGAAAGTAGCCGCCCTAGGGGTACCATAGTTGTAGACAACACCCTAGCTTTTAGGTCGATCCTATTCGAGGAGTATGGGACTAACCTTCGGTCATGGCCATCACTCCGGGAGGGTGCCGTAGCTTGAGGCCTTAGGCAATACGTAGAAGAGTCTAGTCCCGAGACAGCCTCGGATCCAGGACCTGCGCCAGCCCGAGAAATAATTGCCTTAGATTCCCCCGCGGAAGCTCCGGGGTCGATGGTCGTAACCATAGATTCTTCTTCTAGCTCCGGGGGTAGGATTCCCTTTAGTACATATATATACTTGAATTTCGCATTTTTTCCCTTTGTTTTTGTTTTTGCATGACTGCTAACTTGTGTACTAACCATATATTTGTTTTGCCAGAGGAGATGTCTCAGTCTGGGGGAAAAGATTTGCGGGCTGTGTTCGCCGGGGGGAACTCCTCAGCTGGGGCCTCTGGGCCCAAAATGAAGAAGCTCCAGATGGCGAAGAAAGTCGCCGGGACCCCAACCAAGTCTCCGGCAAAGGAGAAAGAGCAGCCCCCAGCCGCCCAGGTCGAGAAAACTGCACCTCCTACTGCAGGGGGGAGCATGCCCCCACCCCCTCCGCGAGCTCCGGCTTTCATTCGGGATACAGGGGCGGAGCCCGGGACTTCGACGATTGTGCCTCCCGAGGTACGCATCCTGGTGGACCCCCAGGATCTGGAGAAGATCCCAAATGTCTTTAGGGGGACGGTGTACGAGACGGCAAACTACGCTGTCAGCCACTTCTACCGCTTCAATGAGAGGGAGCTACGGGCCATCGAAATAAGGAGCCCGGTGGGCGTGCTGGAATCTTCATTGGGCATGGCCCTTACGGTAAGCTGACCTTATCCTTTTGTGATCTTTGATTAGAATGTCTTGCCCTGTTTTTTCTTTTCTCCCTTCTCTTTTTCTTAAGGCAGTTGCCTCTCCGTTTTTGCAGAGCGCCTTGGACCTTCACAGGAGCATAGCCAGGACCAAGGCCTAGCTCGAGGATATGAGGGGCGAGCACCAGGCAGTTGTGGCCACTCACCAGACTTCCTTGCAGGAGGCTAAAAATGCCCTGGCGACCGCGCAGGCCGAGCTGGAAGAAGCCCGTCCCAAGCTTCAAGAGGTCGAGGCAACCAAAGCCGCCCTCGTCGTTGCGCGGGCAGAGCTAAACATTGTGAAGGCTGGGGCCGAGGAGGCCAAGGCCGCCCTGGAAGCCGAGAAGGCAGCCACCAGCACCACCATGGAGGACATGCTCTACCACTGCTGGGTCTACAACTCCGACGGTGATTTCTCCTTCTTGGGAGCGGACGTCTAGGAGCCCTTGCTGGAGGGGTTTAAAGCTCGCCTCGAGAAAGAAGCACCTTCCGAGACCGGGGAAGTCTCCGATGCAGCTGAGCAGGAGGGCGAGACGGCGACCTCCACAGGGCAGCCTAGCGGAGCTTAGGGCCTTCCTCTTTCGCACCGTTTCCTTTAATATTCTAAATTTTTTTGTGTAACTTTTGCATGAGGTGTTTCCACCTCGAGACAATTAATTTTTACTTTTAATTGGTTTATTTCCTTTTGCCTTTACGTATTTTAGTTACTATTTTGAAAAAACTTAGTTCGCGTTAAGTTTTATCAATATCTCGTGCTTTTTAAGAAAAACAACGATCAATCGATTTAAATTAACTTCTAAGTTTTATGACCTGGTTATGTCCAGGAACTTAATTTGAAAACTTAGTTCGTGTTAACTTTTATCAATATCTCGTGCTCTTTAAGAAAAACAACAATCAATCGATTTAAATTAACTTCTAAGTTTTATGACCTGGTTATGTCTAGGAACTTAATTTGAAAACTTAGTTCGTGTTAACTTTTATCAATATCTCGTGCTCTTTAAGAAAAACAACGATCAATCGATTTAAATTAACTTCTAAGTTTTATGACCTGGTTATGTCCAGGAACTTAATTTGAAAACTTAGTTCGTGTTAACTTTTATCAATATCTCGTGCTCTTTAAGAAAAACAACGATCAATCGATTTAAATTAACTTCTAAGTTTTATGACCTGGTTATGTCCAGGAACTTAATTTGAAAACTTAGTTGGTGTTAACTTTTATCAATATCTCGTGCTCTTTAAGAAAAACAACGATCAATCGATTTAAATTAACTTCTAAGTTTTATGACCTGGTTATGTCCAGGAACTTAATTTGAAAACTTAGTTCGTGTTAACTTTTATCAATATCTCGTGCTCTTTAAGAAAAACAATGATCAATCGATTTAAATTAACTTCTAAGTATTATGACCTGGTTATGTCCAGGAACTTAATTTGAAAACTTAGTTGGTGTTAACTTTTATCAATATCTCGTGCTCTTTAAGAAAAACAACGATCAATCGATTTAAATTAACTTCTAAGTTTTATGACCTGGTTATGTCCAGGAACTTAATTTGAAAACTTAGTTCGTGTTAACTTTTATCAATATCTTGTGCTCTTTAAGAAAAACAACGATCAATCGATTTAAATTAACTTCTACGTTTTATGACCTGGTTATGTCCAGGAACTTAATTTGAAAACTTAGTTCGTGTTAACTTTTATCAATATCTCGTGCTCTTTAAGAAAAACAACGATCAATCGATTTAAATTAACTTCTAAGTTTTATAACCTGGTTATGTCCAGGAACTTAATTTGAAAACTTAGTTCGTGTTAACTTTTATCAATATCTCGTGCTCTTTAAGAAAAACAACGATTAATCGATTTAAATTAACTTCTAAGTTTTATGACCTGGTTATGTCTAGGAACTTAATTTGAAAACTTAGTTGGTGTTAACTTTTATCAATATCTCGTGCTCTTTAAGAAAAACAACGATCAATCGATTTAAATTAACTTCTAAGTTTTATGACCTGGTTATGTCCAGGATAGGACTTAGTTCGCGTTAATCCTTTATCAATATCTCGCGTTTTTTAAGAAAAACAATGATCAATCGATTTGAATTAACTTCTAAGTCTTTTAAGGCGACCTGGTTATATCCAGGCACCATATGCCCCCCAAGTAACTGAGAAAGTGTCTTTCGTGGTTACTTTAGATTACACTTGTAAATATGTACAATCATAAATGAAAAAGTTAATTCTCATTGCGTAATACATAAAAAATGGCGTTACAGGTTCGTGGGACTGCCCCTCCATTAAGCCGAGCTAATTTGTAAGTTCCTTCTTTAATGACCTAGATGATTTGATATGGCCCTTCCCAGTTCAGTCCCAATACTCTGTCTTTGGGATCCTTTCCGGCGAAGAAAACTCTCCTCAGGACCAGGTCGCCCATGCTAAAGGCGCGCTTTTTGACTTTTAAGTTGAAATAACGAGTGATTTTTTGCTGGTAATGTGCAAGCTGGAGTTGCGAATCTTCTCGTCTTTCATCAACCAAGTCAAGGGAAGCGCTAAGTAGCTCGTGATTGCGATCCTGGTCATATGCCTGGACTCTATGTGAAAGTACCTTAATCTCCACAGGGAGGACTGCCTCACTCCCAAAGGTCAGGGAGAAAGGAGTATGATCCGTAGGAGTCCGATGCGAGGTTCGGTATGCCCATAAAACTTGGGGGAGCTGTTCTGGCCAGACCCCCTTCGCTTCGTCTAGTCTCTTCTTGAGGCTCGCCTTTAACGTCTTGTTGACGGTCTCAACCTGGCCATTAGCCTGAGGATAGGCCACGGAGGAGAAACTTTTCACAATTCCGTACCTTTCGCAAAATTCGGTGAAGAGGTCGCTGTCGAACTGAGTCCCATTGTCGGAAATGATTTTCTTGGGCAGCCCGAATCGGCAGATAATGCTCTTAACCATGAAGTCGAGGGCTTTTTTGGAAGTTATCGTTGCCAAAGGTTCTGCCTCAGCATACTTCGTAAAGTAGTCGATGGCCACCACGGCGTAACGGACCCCGCCTTTCCCAGTAGGGAGGGCGCCTACCAAGTCGATCCCCCAAACTGCAAACGGCCATGGGGACAAGATCATCTTCAGCTCGACCGGGGGAGTTCGGGCAACGGTGGTGAATCACTGGCATTTGTCGTACTTCTTGACATACGAGATCGAATCCTTGGACAGAGTGGGCCAGTAATATCCTTGCCTCAGGACCTTTAGGGCCAAGCTTTGCCCCCCAGTGTGATCTCCACAAAAACCCTCATGCACTTCCTGCAGGATGGGCTTTGCTTCGCCTGGAAGAACACATCGTAGGAGAGGTAGAGAGTGCCCACGTCGGTATAGCATCCCGTCCACCATCGTATACCTTGGGGCCTGGTACAGTACTCGCCGTGCATCATTACGCCCTTCAGGTAGCTTCCCCTCGGTGAGATACTCAAGGATGGGGGTCATCCAGGTCGGCCTAGTGTCGATCATCTCGACCTCCGCCCGGGCTTCTTCTATACTTGGTTTTTCCAAGAACTCTACCAGAACAAACCTAAGAGCCTCCGTCTCCCCGGAGGTGGCGAGCTTGGCAAGAGCGTCTGCGTTAGTGTTCTGCTCCCAAGGTATCTGCTCGATTGAGCCTCGCTCAAACGCAGACAGCTCAACTTTCACCTTTGCTAGGTAGGCAGCCATCTTGGGTCCTCGTGCCTGATATTCGCCCAGAACCTGGTTTACCACGAGCTGGGAGTCACTGAAGCACTGGACGGAGCTTGCCTTCAGCTCCTGGCCTATTCTTAGCCCGGCCAGCAAAGCTTCGTATTTGGCCTCGTTGTTGGAGGCCTTGAATCTGAATCTCAGTGCCGAGTGGAATCTATGTCCCTCAGGGGATATTAAAATGATTCCAGCCCCGGAGCCGTTCTCATTGGATGAACCATCCACGAAGATCCTCCACGACGCCTGGGCCGAGGTGACCTGGGGTGAGTCTTTTGCAGGATCCTTCCGGAATCCTGTGCACTCTGCTACAAAATTGGCCAGGGCCTGACTTTTTATGGCAGTCCGTGGGGTGTACAAAATCTCGAACTGACTGAGTTCGATAGCCCACTTTAACAGACGTCCCAATGCTTTAGGTTTTTGCAAAACCTGCCTTAAAGGCTGATCGGTTATGACGTGTATTAAGTGGGACTGGAAGTACGGCCTGAGCTTTCGAGAGGCCATGATAAGGCAGAACGCCAATTTCTCCATCAACGGGTACCGGGATTCAGCTCTGAGAAGTCTCTTGCTGATGTAATAGATAGGTTTCTGAATTCGGTCTTCTTCTCGGACTAATACGGCACTAGCTGCATCCTCTGTGATAGCTAGGTAGAGAAAAAGGGGCTCCCCTACCTTTGGTTTGGATAATACGTGCGACTCAGCCAAGTGTGCCTTTAGCTCGAGGAAAGCACATTCACACTCTTCTGTCCACTCGAACTTCTTATTTCCTCGGAGCAGGTTGTAGAATGGCAAGCACTTATCGGTGGATTTTGAAATAAACGGATTGAGGGCTGCCACCCTTCCTGTCAGGCCTTGGACGTCTTTGCGCGACCTAGGTGAGGGAAGCTCGAGTAATGATCTGATCTTGTTGGGATTTGCCTCGATTCCTCGGGTATTGACGATGAAACCCAAGAATTTTCCCGATGCGACTCCAAAATTTCACTTCTGTGGATTAAGCCTCATGCCATACTCCCGTAGTATCTTGAAGCATTCTTCTAGGTCGGAAACATGGTTATCGGCAGTCTTTGACTTGACTAGCATGTCATCAATGTACACTTCCATGTTCTTCCCGATCTGGTTTGCGAACATTCTATTTACTAACCTCTGGTATGTAGCACCGGCATTCTTCAGCCCGAAAGGCATGACCTTGTAATAATAAACGTTAGTCGGGGTCATGAAGCTGGTGTGCTCCTGGTCCGCCGGATTCATGGCGATCTGATTGTAGCCTGAGTACGCATCCATAAAGGACATGAGCTCATGCCCCGCCGTGGCATCCACCAGTTGGTCAATCCTTGGCAATGGAAAACAATCCTTGGTGCAAGCTTTATTCAGGTCGGAGAAGTCGATGCAGGTCCGCCATTTCCCGTTGGGCTTCGGGACCAGCACGGGATTGGCGACCCAAATCAGAAACTTGGCTTCACGAATGAAGCCGCATTTCTTGAGCCGGGCTACTTCTTCCTCTAAGGCCTCAGCCCGGGTTGTTCCAAGGTGCCTCTGCTTCTGGGCCTTTGCAGGAACGCTTTTATCCAGATGAAGGGTGTGCATGATGATACTTGGGCTAATTCCCACCATATCCTTGTGGGACCATGCGAACACATCCAGGTTGTCCTGCAGAAATTTAGTCAGCTCCGCCTTCCTCTTGCTACAGAGTTTTTTCTCGAGCTTGACCATCCATGAAGGGTTCTGCGAATCGATGTTTACTTCCTTGAGCTCCTTAATAGCTTGGAGCTCGGACCTGTCCTCGCCTATTCGGGGGTCAATGTCCTCACTTAAGATGATATGTTCTCCTTCAACGCTCTGAGGTTTTTCAATCTCAGGATCAACTAAGGGTTCCTGAGATTCCTCTCCACCACCTTGGATGGCCATTGCTAGCTACCTGGGTTTCGATTTTCCCTTCATGGAAATGTTGTAGCATTCCCTGGCAACGAGCTGATCGCCATGGATGGTGCATATTCCCATGGAAGTAGGGAATTTCATCGCGAGGTGGCGAATGGAAGTGACGGCCTCAAAAGCTATGAGCATGGGTCGTCCCAAAATTGTGTTGTACGCAGCAGAGCAGTCGATGACCACGAACTCGAGGAGTTTGGAGACTGTCCGAGGTCCTTCTCCTAGGGTGATCACCAGCTCGATAGTCCCTATGGCTGCTGATCCTTCTCCCGAAAAACCATACAACATCATGGAGGTCGCCTTCAGCTCGGCGACAGTCAAACCCATCTTCTCCAGCGTGGACCGGAATAGAAGGTTTACCGAGCTCCCATTGTCAATCAGCACCCTCCTAACCTTCTGATTAGTGAGCTGAACTGCTACGACCAGAGGGTCGTTGCGAGGGAACTGGACATGAGCTGCATCTTCTTTTGTAAAAATGATCGGTTGCCTCTCCAATCGCTGCTGCTTTGGCAGATGCTGCTCCGGGGTGAACTCTACTCCATTATGCGCTTTGAGTTCGTTTATGTACCTCTTCTGGGCACCCCTGCTCGTGCCAGCCATATGCGGACCTCCAGATATTGTGGATATCTCTCCTCCTATCACGGGAGGAGGGACGTCCTGATCTATCCGAGACCCGGGCTGACTGACCGGAACTTCTGGAGCTGGTCGACTTGCTGTAACCCTGTTCCACGCGTACTGGGCCAAGGGGCCGGCTCGGATGAGAGTCTCAATCTCATCTTTCAAATGCCTATGATCATCGGTATTGTGGCCAACATCGTTGTGAAAATGACAAAACTTGGAGGTGTCTCTCTTCCCCTTCTGGTGCTTCAACGGCTCCGACCTCTTCCAGGGGAGGCGAGTAGAGTTAGCTAGGAAGATATTCTCCCTAGAGTGGGTGAGCTCTGTATAAGTCGCGTAGACGGGCTTAAACTTGTCTACGGACTTATTCTTCTTCGGGCCGTGCTGGCTGCCCTCGCCGTTCCCCTTTCTTTTGCCTCCACCGAGCTGGTTGTTCTGTGTGACGTTTTGGGTTGCGGTCACAACCTCCGTCCCCACTCCAACAGGCTGATCAGAGACCTGGCTGGTCCCTGTAGCTGAGGCTTCGGCCTCCTCCAGGTTGATCCACTCCTGGGCCCTATTTAGGAACTCGTTCACCGAGCTAACTCCCTTCATTTGTATATCTTTCCAGAGTCCCCCTCCGATGAGGATCCCAGTCCTCAAGGCCATGAGCTTGGAGCTGTCATCCGCGTCTCTGGCCCGAGCAGCGACGCTCGTGAACCTGCCCAGGTAAGCCTTCAGAGGTTCGTCGGGCTGCTGCCTCACGTTAGCCAGAGAATCGGCCTTGACGCGGGCAGCCTGGGAGGCTCGGAATGCCCTTTTGAAGTTAGCCGAGAAAGTCTTCCAGGAGCTGATTGATTATCTTTTGCTTTGCTTGAACCACTGTCTGGCTGGTCCAGTCAGTGTGGAGGGAAATATCAGACACCTCAGCTTGGGGCCGATGTTGTGGGCCATCATCAGGGTGTTGAACATCCCTAGATGATCCGACGGATCTCCGTCTCCATTGAATTTGGACAGGTGCGGCATACGGAAACTGGGTGGGAAAGCCGTTGCTGCTATGCTGGGGGCGAAGAGCTCCATCTCGTCCCCCAAATCATATTCATCTTTCTCTTTCTCCGACAGGAGCTTCCTCATCAGCTCCTCCATCTGAGCCAGGCGCTCGAGGGTTTCGTCCTGATTTCCTTGGTTATTCTGGGGCTGCTCATCAGCTCCGGATCCATTGTACATATTTGGTGGGTTATTGCCCCTCCTATCTTGGGATAGGTTATTTGGGGCATTCCTGCCGTTACGTACTTCAGACAGGTCCCCCCTTGAGCGAGCATGGATGTCGTCTCCTACTAGCTCTCCTCTATGAGAGTTAAGGCGATCTCGCAGGTCGCCCCCTTGGGTGGTTTGAGGACTTTGTGTCGAGCTTAAACGCTGACGTAGGTCTCCACCAGAGAGATCGCTCCGGCGACTGCCGGTCCAGTAGCTCCCGTTATAAAAGCTCGGAGTTCGCCTTTGGGGGTGAGGATCCGGGCTTTCTCTTAGCGCCCTGCTACGTCGGGAAGGTCCCGCGGACGGCGGGTTTCTCCTACTGCTTCCATAAGCTGGGATATCTCGGATGGGCCGAGGTGGAGACGGATATCTTATTGGTGAGAGAGGATGCCTGACCGGAGATGCGATCCTGGTTCCATCAAGTCGGATCAAGTTAGGTGGGGGCCTCACGGCCCTGCCAACCTGCGGGTCCCGCGCCTGGCGATCCGGACGAGGCGCAGGATGGCTGGTGGGGACGGGCTGCTGCTGTGAGCCCTCCCAATATCTCCTTCTGAAATTTCCTCGAGCTCTCCTGGGCGCGCTCGAGGCTGGTTGGGAGCTGAGAGTTGAAGTTCGGACTGAACGACTGTACTGTTTTTCGGCTCTAGGCATTTCTTCGAAGTTTGCCTCTCGACGGTACGATGAGGGAATAGAGTTGGCTGTCGGAGGTCTGTCCGAGCGGCTAGGCCTGGACCGATTACCCCGGCGTGACTTATGAGTCTCGCCTTGCCTCTTTCCGACGTTAACGTCGGTTGTAAGAGGGGGTAGTCGGGCCAACACCTCCTTGATCTGCTGATTATCTTTTGCTAGCTGGCTCCTTAGCTGAGCATTCTCCATCTCCACCGCAGTGTAATAATCTGGGTTTGGATTAGGTGGCCGGGGCGCCGAACTTCCAGTGTCATCTTGGTCCACTGGCTGTTTGCCCGGCCGCTGTTGGACCTCAGGAATTTGTTCACCGGGGATGGCGATATGATGAGCCTCCTGCCCATCATGCTGTTCCGTCTCGTTACCGTGTCTGGATCGAGTGGTCACCATAGTTGGATGTTTGCGACAGCACCAATATAACCTGCTCTCAATGAAAGCACCAAACTATTGATGCGGTTCTTCGCCAACAGGAAATTAAGAAAATAAGAGGAAGGGATTAGTGCTTATGTTGAACCAAAATAGATGATTGATCTTTTGGAAATGGGCTGGTGACCTTCTACTCCACCAGTCAATATTATTGCTATAAGCTTGGTATTCTTTTACAGGGTATTTCTTACACAATAGAATCCAACCCTTTGCAACTCCCAGGATCTCCATATTTAAAGGAGAGGGCACCTGGGAGTTGGTAAGAAGGTCATCCCGTGACCTTCTTACCTATCATGTCAACTCTGTGACATTCATGATTAATTCCTAAAACCTGACACATGAAGTGTGGTCTAATCAATAGGTAAGGGAATAATGGGCCGCACGGCCCAACCCAGTCGTGGGTGTCTGAATACGCACGTTCATGCTGCGTGTCCGAGAAGTCAGGAATATATCAGACACGTGATGTCTGATATATGCACGTTTACCTTGCGTGGTTGACTTTATAAAAGGTCACAGCTTCCAACTTTAGCTCGTATCATGAGCTGGATGCCTCCCTCGACCTGTGGCCTTCAGAGTCCAGACTCAGTCTAATCTTGGTGAACCCTTAGGTTACCTCAAGCTAAGGAGGTAGGATCATTCGACGGCAGCTCCAGTCTTGGGGATGTCCACGTGGTAGACATGATTAGGCCGTATCTTAGCGTGCTAATAGCCCGCGGGAAAACCAGGGCGTACATTTGCATCTCCATATTTAAAGGAGAGGGCACCTGGGAGTTGGTAAGAAGGTCATCCCGTGACCTTCTTACCTATCATGTCAACTCTGTGACATTCATGATTAATTCCTAAAACCTGACACATGAAGTGTGGTCTAATCAATAGGTAAGGGGATAATGGGCCGCACGGCCCAACCCAGTCGTGGGTGTCTGAATTCGCACGTTCATGCTGCGTGTCCGAGAAGTCAGGGATATATCAGACACGTGATGTCTGATATATGCACGTTTACCTTGCGTGGTTGACTTTATAAAAGGTCACAGCTTCCAAATTTAGCTTGTATCACGAGCTGGATGCCTCCCTCGACCTGTGGCCTTCAGAGTCCAGACTCAGTCTAATCTTGGCGAACCCTTAGGTTACCTCGAGCTAAGGAGGTATGATCATTTGACGGCAGCTCCAGTCTCGGGGATGTCCACGTGGTAGACATGATTAGGCTGTATCTTAGCTTGCTAATAGCCTGCGGGAAAACAAGGGCGTACAGACACCTTAAGATATTTTATGGCAACACTCAAATTATAAAAAAATAGAATTTCACTTTTAGACAGCGGAAGAGGAGAAGTAAAAGTATACAATTTTCTTAGTTACTATATGGCTATTATTATTAAAAGAAGTTTTCAAATAATAAAAAATGTTTTAATATATTTATTTATTCTTATTAATTGCAATAAAGATAAAATTAGAAATCTATTATTAGCATAGGAATAAAATAGGTGTTGTTCCTGTGTTTTGTCACTAAAACGACCAAGGATGATTAGGTAATTTACACTTGGATTTACATTGGAGGTCCACATCACTTTGTTTGTTCAAGTAATAGTTGAGTCCCATGGACAGAGAGTGGCTTGCATATGGAAAGAAATGTTGAGCTAGTAGGTGACTAGCTCGCTGCTATTGGAATTTGCTCGTAGCATAATGTAGTTGTGCTTGCACTGCTCTTGCAACTCCAGGCTGTGTGGGAACTCTGTAGATCAATATATCCAGATAGTCAATGCTTTGCACTTAGGATTATTTTTCAAGATCAATATATCCAGATAGTCAACTATTTGAGGGAAGATTTAGTCATCATGATTTTAGATGATATGTTTTTTAAATTTAAATAATATTCTCATTTCAAGTTTGTGTGCTTTCTGGGAAATAAAATAGACTCGTGGACGTAAATCATTTCTTTCAGCCAACGATGTTTAAATTCTTTTTGTCTTGTGTGTTTTCATTTGTGGTTTTTAAAGACATTGTCATTGACATTTCTCAGTGTCAACATTTTGATGTTGAAAGTAGGGTATTCTAACTCTAAACATTTGAAAGAAAAACCAGTTCCATTTTTGTAATAATGGCTCTAAGAAAAAGAAACACTGAATGTGACAACAACAATAACCATGAAGCTTTACCTCCATTGAATCCCCCACAACTCAGTGTTATACCCCCATGAGGGACATGACCAGAATGATGAAGGATGAAGTGTGTTTGAACTTGTCTAACCACAAGGTGAGCTCATCACCATGTGAAATGGCGATCATGCAGGAAGAACTCTAGGCAATGATGGCCCTTCAGAAACAAACTAATTCACCCTACAACAAGCCCAACAGGCTATAGAACGAGTGTCAGTCTCGTCATGCCTGTAGCCCTAGTTGAATAATGGTGTTTTATAATCTTATTGTAACACCCTGGATAACCAAGGTCGTTATACAGTGTGATTATAAATGTGCAAGACTTGCTAATCAAGTCATATAGTTGAAAACGTGATTCTAAAGTCATAATCAGGTTAGGGTTAAAAGATTTTGGTCATAAACTGGAAATTTCTCATTTAAATAAATGTTTAGTACATGGGATCCCAAAAACAGGTTTTAAAGGATAGTTTACAAAATTTCAAAGTTATATACAACCACAAGCCACTCTAATGGAAAAATACGCATTTCAGGTTTTCCTGTCCTTGCACTATCCCTCGGCCGTGGCAGACGAGCAGCTGACTATGTACATTCTGCCCCAAATCTCTCCAACTCAAGATTGGTCCACCTTGCCCTTGCCTTTACCTGGACCGCGTAGCACCCATGAGCCAAGGCCCAACAAGAAAACCATAATGCAGATCATAAATAATACAGACAATCAAATAATCCATAAAGCTGTTAACCAGGTATCTAGCATGCCATAACAGTCATCTAATCAGAGAGGTCAATCAATTATTCATAAGTCATTCATCTCAGTATTAAACAAACTATAAACAATAGACAACAATGATAACATATCAATATTCAGGGTCGACACCCTAAGGACGCACCCTCTATTTAATCCACTGTCTTCGGCTCACTTAGGTCGAGCCCAGTGTTTAACCCACTGACTTTGACCCGCTTAAGCTGAGCTCAGTCATTATTTAGTTATCCTCAGCTACCAATGTCCGAGCCGCGTCCTGTGCGCAAATATCAGTCTCGGCACTCTTAGGCTGTTTATTTCATGCTCACATGGCATATCACAATCACACAACATATGCATTCAAATACAGGGAATCTCAGTTCCACATAGTCACATAAGGGTGCAGTTTTCTTACCTTTAATTTCGAGTGCTTTAGTTACTACGAAAGACCCTCAAGCACGATCCCATTCTGAGCCCTAGCATACACCTAGTCACAATCCATAAATGGTACTTTGGTGAGTTTAAATTCTAAAGGACAATCCCGGGACCAAACTCACGCTCTCGGGACCGCTAATTCCACCAAACGAAGTAGTGAAACCGTCCCCCGAGCCCCCAAGAAAAAACCCTAAAAAGTGCCCAAAAACCAAGTTCTAAAAGCTGAGTAGTGCTACAACGCTACCTGATGGGCACTACAACGCTAGAGTCAGAGACTCCAACCCCCCAAGAACGCAGCCTAGTGCTACAATGCTGCAACCAGAACATGCAAAATTTTTGGGTTTCTCCCTTCGCATCTCCCAAGCCAAAGCTCCAAAAATCCTCTCCAAACCTCAACCAAACTCAAAATTGAACCCATAATTCACTATAGCTCGCCCAGAATACCCAAATAACACCAAAACTTGGCTAACAACCTCATCAAACACAAAAATCAAAATTGAGCTTTAAAGCTCAAGAACACTAACTAAAACCAGGAAACCCAAGACAATTAAGGTCAAATATTGTTACCTCAGTTGGATGAATCCGACCTTAGGTTTCCTTCAGTGGCCTTCCAAGCTTTAATTCCTCCAATTCCCAAGCTTAAGTCCTTAAACTTCCATCCAAAATTCAGACTCAGAAATCAACCTCAACAAAAACTCAGCAAACTCAAAAACCTTAAACCTTACCTAAACTTGGGAGCTAAATTTCTAGTTGAACTCTTTCAATTACTCCAAAGATCATAGCCCCAAAGCCTAGCCTAGACTCCTCTTGAATTCTTAGCTTCAAAGTCCACAAGGGAGAGTGAGAGAGGGAAAAATCGTGAAAGAGAGAGATGGGTGAGCTGAGTGCTTTCTGTTTCTTTTCTTTTCCTTTAAAACTTCTACAGCTTTCTCCTATATTCTAAGATAAATCAGGTTATATCCTCTAATAACCAAAAGACCCTTTTACCCTCCCAATTAAAACTATGCCTTTTAATCAATCTAAGGGTATATTAGTCATTTTCTCCCAATTCCCGCTAATTCCTCGAGTGTTCCTAATATTTACCACTTAAATCCCGTCATCTAATTAATCACCCATTATTTTTCCCCAATGTCTAAAAATCCCCAATATATTTTCTAAATTCCCGAAAATACCCTAGGCTTCCCCGAGTCGGGTATTCGTTCCCATTGTGACCTTTTCGCTATTTGCTCACTAGGGTCGCCTCGTGCCGAATAATTCAAATATATCCACATAATAATGTGGTCTCGCACTAATATCACATATATATTCACATGTATGCCCTCAATGAACTAAAATTACAAATATGCCCTTATAAGCTAAATATGGCCCACATGCATATCTAATACTCATAAACATGCATTTCACATATCCATATAATCATGCATTTAATCATTAAATCACACATAAACCAATTATGTCCTCCAGACACGCTAATCAAGGTCCTTAAGCCTTGTTAGTGATTTTGGGTCATTACACTTATCCTCGACGACATTGACTTTGGCTAATATTTTGTAGGATCTTTTCTCTTATTTTAGAATGTTTAAGGTTGTGGACCATTGGGTGGTGTGTTGGTATTAAATATGAAATGATCAAGAATACACAGCGCAATGAGATCTTTTAAAAATTTATTAATACTAGCAAGAATCATACATACATAAATATATATGTTGACACAGTTTTTCGCCAACAGTGTATTAAGAAATAATAAGATAGATTAGTGCTTAGTAAACCATAATGAAAAATAAACGAATTCACTCAATAACACATAATTTTTACGTGGTTCAGTGGTTAAAATTCACCTAGTCCATGAGTCTATATTATTGATGTTTCTCTCTTTCTCTCTCTATTTTGGCAGAGTTTCGGTGTTACAGAATAATTGTCTTTTCCTGTCCAATATTCCTAGTATTTATAGGGGAATTTCATGGACAGGTTTGGGTAACCATGTGAGTCAATCACGCATTTACATAATGATTATACTTAATACAAATAATTCCCATATATATGGGGATACGACTTAATTACAGAATAAATATGTCTTGCTATCTCGGATAATAAATATGACAGTCTAGTCATGAATAAGCGTATCAGCAAATCCTGAATCTCTGGGGATCCCTCGGTATGCGATATTCTAGAATTATCACGAGCTGGGTATCTCCTCCAAGCTCATACTTCGACAACTACTTTAATATTCTTAGCTCGCGCTTCATAGCCATTTCATCCTTAGCTTGGGTTAAACCCAGGATGCCTATCACAATGTATGACCACGTGAAACTCGAGCTGTCCACATGGATAATAAGCAGATATCATTCCCTTGGTTATTTCTCCGTATATTTATTTGCCAGCTGTACCCGAGTTGAGTGAATGAACTCGGGCTAAAATTAGGGTACAACATTTTCCCCCCAAGCTCCTGCTCATGTATGACGTCGTCACTTTCTGACCTACACAGTAAGGGCTTTTAGACTTCTGTTACATAAAACCACGCTTGCCTACTACTTGAGTACTGGACACGTGGTGTACCGCAATTGGTGTCTGTTCGGGTTTCGAGGATTGCAATATTTGTCTTGTCACCTTTTTTCCACTGTTTGGTCCATTTAATCTTTGCCCTTGGATCTTGAACTAACCCAATTGAATGGCCCAGATTAATTTACACAATTTACGTATAAGTAGGATGGCCAAACTTCAAAATGCACCACCTTTCATTTCAAAATTTTCCTTTTGTGCACTTCCAAGCTTCTCGTCTCTCCCAGAAATCCCAAAAACCGTTCATCATGCCCAGATATTCAGAAGCTTTCCAGGAGCTTCCTGTTTCCGAGTTTATTCCTTCCAGTCTACGAATCATACTTTCCTATAAGTACCTCATCCTTTGGTTTTAAAAGTTTTTTTATCCAATGGAATTTCTGTTCTTTCCCATGCTCATCCACAACATTCACTATAGTTACTGTTAGGCTATTTCTAAATGTTCTTAGGGATTAGTTTTTGACTTAGGTTCAACAGGTAAGTCCAAAAACATTTTAGAAATAAGACATTCATAAAATTGGGAAATTTCTGGGTAAATCTAGGTAACTCTAATGGTGAATTAATTTAAAGAATACCCATTCGGGGTAAAGGAAATGAAGGGTTTTTAGGTTTAGAACCAGATAGCTTAGAGGTTATGTTTTCTTGGGTGGTTTTGCACTAAACCACCTCCCAAGGAAAGTAATGTTCTGACATTCTGACACACAGATCCCTAAATATTAGGGGTTTGTTAGGAAACCGAGGCGCGTAGCTTAGGAAATCGCATGGCATCACATGATGGGGCAGAGGCTAACCTTAGCTCGTATAACAAAAACAAACTGTTTCCTTCGTACTCTCACTTCATAACTTTAGATCCTCTTAGGTCGCCTACTAACTAGGCCGTTTTGTCTTTAGGCGATCTGATGGCTCCTCAAAAGAAGAACGCCCCAAAGAATAATTCCTCGAGCTCGTCCTCTCAACAAAAGAACAAAGGGAAGCAGATCACCCCAGAATCTCCCATCCCACACTTCGGCCCGGTGGTGGAGAAGGAGATCGTGGTCGATCCCAACGCATACTTTGAGGCCGAGCATATCATTTCGAAGATCACGACTCAGGGGAGAGTAAACAAGATTATGTTGAGCCACAATATAGAGGTCAGAACTGGAACTCTCCTCGTCTGACCTACGTTCGAAGGGGAACAGAGCCGCTCCCCTCTCCAAGATGACTTCGAAGCTTGGAGTGATGAACACCTGAAGGCTGGGGCCTTCCTCCCTCTGGACCAGTACTTCGCGGATTTTTTAAATTTCGTGAAGCTGGCTCCATTTCAGCTCCCCCAAATCCGTATAGACTTTTGGCAAGGCTGAAGTATTTGTTCTTGAAACACGAGTGGGAGGTCCCCACTCCAGCAGACATTCTTTATTTCTTCTGCCTCAAGGCAAGCCCCGACCAAAGGGGACGCGGTGATGAATTCTACTATCTCACGTGATTCCATAACTCGGCCTCCGTCATCGAGCTTCCCAGACATCCAAATGACTACAAAGACCTGTTCTTTATGTCGAATGGATTCTGGAATTGCAAACACCGCTACTTCAAACCGACCTCGTAAGTCTTCCATCCTTGTGAATTCAGCTCTTGAGTTTTTATTCCTTTTAAGATATATACATTTTTTTTATGTCTTAACTGAATTTGTCTCTTGTGCAACCATATTTGCAAGGACGAAAAAGTTCGTGACCCTCAAGGGTCAGTATGAGAAGTTGTTTGGGCTTCCCCCCAGGGAGAAGGACTATTGCCAGGTCGTGAATGACGTCACGATGCTGGCCTACCATTTGATTGGCAAAGTCAAACACTGGCCTTGAGTACGCAGGCTACCCTTTCAACGATTCTTAAGCACCCATCCTCTCAAGAAGCCCTGCCAGCCATTGAGGATGAGGAAGATGAAGAGGACGAGATACCTCTCGTGCGAAAAAGGCGGGCTCTCAAGACTGTATGGGAACCCAATCTAGAATGAGTTGCTTCAGGGGCAGTAGTCGGCCCCTCCGGCCAAGGTAACCCATACCCCTTTAGGGAATTAGATAGGGTTGTTGCCGATTTTAGGTTAGTTCGCTTTAATCCAAATCAACTCGTCTAGCGTCATCCCTATGACTCGGATTGAAATATAACCCTGCTCCAGTGCGTAGGCCACCTAGTGGTACGCCATGACAATAGTTATCCTAAGGGCACAGTCGTAGTTGATAACACCTTAAGCTTTAGATTGGCCATTTTTTAGGAATATGGGACCAACCGTAGGACCTGGCCTTCCCTGCTCCAGGGTGCATTTGCCCCTGGATTTAGACAGTATGTTAAGGAATCCAGCCTCGAGGAAAGACCTAAACCTTAACCCCTTAGGATCCCCGAAATATTAACTGTAGACTCCCCTTCTCCTCCATTAGTTCCAAGGTCGGAGGTCGTGCCTATCTCGGTCAAAACACCCAAGTTGGTGATAATAGACTCCTCCCCCAGCTTGAAGGGTAGGATCATTGTTTTCTCTATCTTTATATATGTTTTTGACAACTTTATTTTGTGAACTAACTCCCTTTGTGCTTTTTAGGTGATGAGATGGAACAATACAGAGCTCTCGACCTCTGAAGTGCTTCCAAGCTAAGCAGGCTGGCTCGGGCCCCGTTGTGAAGAGGCCTAGGATTACGAAGAAGGCCCCCTCAGGAAACACCTCAAAATTCCTTGCCAAGGGGAAAGACACGAGCTCAGCTTGGGAACCAGTTCCGGTGACTTCTGTTGCCGATAAGGTTCCCCCTCCTCCTCCTCCACCTCGATTCATGCCTCAGGATCAAGTGATACAAACCAAGGCCCCAGCCCCCACCATTCGAATACCAGTAGATCCTCAGGACCTGGAGAAGATCCCTGAAGCCTTTCGGGGTATCGTTTATGAGACTACGAGCCATATGGTGGGGCACGCCTATAAGGCTAGCTCAAGGGATCTAAGGACCATCGAGGAGCGTAGCCCAGAGAACGTTATGGAATCAACTATGGGGATGAACCTCACTGTAAGTTCTCTTTTCTTGCTTAGTGAATTTTTTTTATTGGGTGTATATCTCTGACGTGTTTTGTTATTTTGTAGTCTGCCCTGGCCCAGTATCGCAGCATAGCCCGTGCTAGGGCTAGACATGATGAGCTCCTGGCCGAACTGAACGCAGCCCAAACCGTCGTGACTGCAGATCAAGAAGGCGAGCAATTTGCCAAAGCCGCCTTGGCAGCTGCTCAGAAGAATGAGCACGATGCCAAGGCTGCTCTTGCCTCGTCCAAAGAAAGTGAGCAGGCTACAAACACTGCACTGTTTTCCTCCCAAGCTCAAACTGCACAACTTCAGGCCGAGATTGCTGAGGTCAGAGCAAAATTGCTTGAGGAGGCGACGTCGCAGCCAGAGAAGAAAAGGCGACGTCATCATCGACCATGGAGGAGGTGCTATACCATTGTTGGGCCTTCAACCCGGATGGGAACTTCTCTTTCATGGGATCCGAGAAGTGGGATCTGTACCTTGCAAAATTCAAGGCTCGACTCTTGTTAGAACCGTTAGAGACTGGCAATGTATCTGGAATGGCGGTAGGCGATGGCGAGGAGGTCACATCTTCAAGGCAAACTGATGGAGCTCAATGATATCTCTTCTGCATTTGTTTTTCGTTTGTAATTGTTAACAATTTTTTTTTGTATTAAACAATTGCTTTCGGGCTCGGCTCGAGGTTTTTTTTCCTCGGGATAATTTTCTTGCTTTATTTCAATATACATCTATCTTTTGATACATTTATCTTTCCATCCATTTATCTTTCCTTTACTATCTCTTATACATATGAATCCTTAGGCTTGTACACTCGAGATTTTACGAATCAATTTTTTAGATTGGGATAGATTTTATCAAACTTGGTTATACCCAAATTTTGTTTGATTATTTGCATCATACCTGTTAAGAATCAAGCCTCGAACCTGGTTAGACCTAGGATTTTTTTAGTGATTTAAACTTAGTTTGGTTTAGGTTTATTGAAAACTCGAGCTTTTAAAGAACCATTGAATAGTCAATTTCCCAAATTTCTAAGTTTTTTACCTAGTTAAGGCCAGGGTTTTAAATGATTTAAACTTAGTTCATGCTAGGTTTATTGAATACTCGAGCTTTAAGAAGTCGTTGAATAATCAATTTTTCCAAACTTCTAAGTTTCGGACCTGGTTATGTCCAGGATTTTAAATTATTTTAAATTTAGTTCACGCTAGGTTTATTGAAAATTAGAACTTTTAAAAAGCCATTGAATAATCAATATTTCCAAGCTTCTAAATTTCGGACATGGTTACGTTCAGGATTTTAAATGATTTATACTTAGTTTACGCTAGGTTTACTGAAAACTCGAGCTCTTAAAAAGCCATCGAATAATCAATTTTTCCAAGCTCAAAGTTTGTTAATCTTATCGAGTAGGCTTAATTTTGCCAACCTCGGGTTATGTGCCCCCAAGTAACCAGAATGTAGAAACTTTCTTGGTTGCTTTTACAAACATTAGAACACGAACTAATACAATCTAAAAAGGAAATTATTTAATAATCCATCTATTAATTAATAATGGCTTTTATAAATAAGCCTTACATTGATGGTGGTCTTACTGATAATATTATATTCAAATGTAGGGTGTTTTAGGTCTGTGGGACTACTTCCCCATTCAACCGAGCTATCTTGAAAGTTCCTTCACGCAAAATCTCAATGACCTGATATGGTCCCTCCCAATTCAGGCCTAAAACACCATCCTTGGGATCCTTATTTGCTAGAAATACCCTTCAGAGAACCAGATCGCCCAATCCAAATCTACACGTCTTAACTTTAAAATTAAAATAGCGAGTGATTTTTTGTTGATAATGGGCGAGCTGTAATTGCGACTCTTCTCGTTTTTCTTCAATCAAATCGAGAGATGCATTAAGTAGTCCATCATTTTTCTCTTGGTTGAATGTCCTTTGCCTGTGAGTGGCTACCATGGCTTCGACTAGAAGCACGACCTCACTTCCAAAAGTTAAGGAAAAAGGAGTATGCCCCATGGAGGTTCTGTAAGAAGATCAGTAGGCGCACAGTACTTGCGGGAGCTGTTCGGGCCATAGTCCTTTGGAATTGTCTAACTTCTTCTTCAGGCTTGCCTTTAAGGTTTTGTTCACAGCCTCGACCTGCCCGTTGGCCTGCGGATATGCTACTGAGGAGAAACTCTTCATAATTCCATATTTTTCACAGAAATCAGTAAAGAGATCGCTGTCGAATTGGGTCCCATTGTCTGACACGATATTGTTAGGAAGTCCAAATCGACATATAATACTCTTCACCACGAAGTCTAGGACTCTTTTTGAAGTGATGGTTGTCAGAGGTTCGGCTTCTATCCACTTCGTGAAATAGTTGATCGCCACCACCGCGTAACGAACTCCTCCCTTTCCCATAGGTAGGGACCCTATTAGTTCGATTCCCCATACCGCGAATGGCCATTTGGATGAGATCATCATTAGCTCAACTGGAGGAGCTCGGGAAACTATGGAAAAATGCTGGCATTTGTCGCACTTCTGAACATACGAGATTGAGTCTTTTGTTAGAGTGGACCAAAAATAGCCCTGCCTCAGTATTTTCAGTGCTAGGTTTTTCCCCCAGCATGATCTCCACAAAAGCCTTCATGCACTTCTTGCAAAATGGTTTTAGCTTCCTCAGGCATAACACATCATAGGAGAGGCAATGAATGACCATGTCGGTACAAGGTCCCATCCACTATCACATACCGCGGAGCTTGATAAATTATTTTTCTTGCGTCCTTTCTATCGTCAGGTAGCCTTCCTATTGTGAGGTATTCCATTATGGGAGTCATCTAGGTCGGTCTTGTGTCGATCATTTCGACTTCTATCATTTCTATTACACTCGGATTCTCCAAGAACTCCACTGGCACTACATTCAATGTCTCAGCTTCTTTTGTGGTGGCAAGTCGTGACAAGGCGTCAGCATTTGAATTTTGCTCGCAAGGTATCTGTTCAATAGAACTGTACTCAAATTTAGACAGTTCTCCCTTCACCTTAGCTAGGTAGGCCGCCGTCTTGGTAACTCGAGCTTGATATTCTCCCAATACCTGATTGATCACAAGCTAAGAATCACTATAGCATTGGATGGATTTTTCCTTGAGCTCCCTTGCCACTCTCAACCCAGCTAGTAAAGCCTCATATTTGGCTTCATTGTTGGATGCCATGAATCCAAATCTTAGAGCTGTATGAAATCGATGCCCTTCTGGGGAGATTAAGATGATTCCAACTCCTAATCCGTTCTCATTTGATGATCCATCCACGAATATTTTCCATAACTCCTGCACCGGCTCCTTCGAGAGCACCTCTTGAAATCCGGTGCATTCAGCCATAAAATCAACAAGGGCCTAACTTTTGATTGAGGTCTGTGGTACGTACAATATCTCAAACTGGCTAAGTTTGATAGCCTATTTTAACAGACATCCCGACGTTTCAGGTTTTTGCTAAACCTGCCTTAAAGGTTGGTCGGTCATGATGTTGATTGAATGGGACTAAAAATATGGCCAGAGCTTCCTAGAAGCCAATATCAGATAAAATGCTAGTTTCTCTATCAATGGATATTGTGATTCAGCTCCAAGAAGTCTCTTGCTTATATAATATACTGGTTTTTGAGAACGGTCTTCTTCTTGAACTAATACGGCACTGACTACATTTTCTGTCATGACCAAATAAAGGAACATAGGTTCTCCAGACATAGGCTTAGATAACACTGGGGGCTTGACCAGGTGCATTTTTAGGTCGAGTAATGCCTTTTCGCACTCCTCAGTCCACTCAATTTTTTTGTTTTCCCTGAGCAAGTTTTAGAATGGCTGGCACTTGTCAGGGGATTTTGAAATAAAATGATTCAAAGCTGCCACCCTTCCAGTCAGGCTTTGAACTTCTTTACGCGACTTGAGCGAGGGCATTTCTAAAAATGATATGATTTTCTTGAGATTTGCTTCTATTCCCCTCGTGTTGACTATGAAACCTAGAAATTTTCCAAATGCCACTCCGAACGTGCACTTCTGAGGATTCAACTTCATGTCATACCTCCTTAAGATTCCAAAACATTCTTTTAGATCAGATACATGATTATCGACAGTCTTTGATTTGACAAGCATATCATCAACATACACTTCCATAGTTCTCCCTATATAATTAGCGAACATTTTGTTGACTAAGCATTGATATGTATCTCTGGCATTCTTCAGCCCAAAGGGCATGACTTTATAACAATATACGTTATTTGGGGTCATGAAGTTAGTATGTTCCTAGTTCGCAAGATTCATCGCGATATGGTTATATGTAGAATACGCATCCATGAAGGACATGAGCTCGTGACCTACAGTGGCATCTACCAACTGATCAATCCTTAGTAGTGGAAAGCAATCCTTGGGACAAGCTGTTCAGGTCAGAGAAGTCGATGCAGGTCCTCCATTTCCCGTTTGGCTTTGGGACCAGAACGGGATTGGTGACCCAGATCAGGTATTTTGCTTCACGGATAAACCCGCACTTTAGTAGTCGAGCTACTTCTTCCTCAAGAGCCTTAGCTAGGACTACTCCCAAGCGTCTCCGTTTTTGGGATTTTGCAGGAACGTTCATGTCCAAATTTAAAGTGTGCGTGATTACACTCGGGCTTATTCCCACCATATCTTCATGTGACCAGGCAAAAACGTCTAGATTCCCTTTTAAGAAATTGACCAGCTCCTTCTTCCTTTTATCATTAAGATTCTTCCCAATCTTTACAACTCTTGAAGCTTCATTGGGGTCAATGTTTACCTCCTCGAGCTCCTCTATAGCTTGGAGTTCTGACCTGTCTTCGCCTATCCATGAGTCAATGTCATCGCGTTGGGTGTCGCTACTGTCCTCTTTTTGCTGAGGTTCTTCAGTCCCACAAGTAACTTCTTCCCGGGACTCCTAACCTCCGTCATTTATGACCATGGCTTGCTGCCCAGGTTATGATTTTCCCTTCATAGAAATGATATAGCATTCTTTGGTAGCGAGTTGATCACCTCTAACAGTGCATATTCCCGTAGCTGAGCGGAATTTTATTGCTAGGTGGCAAATAGAGGTTATGGCTTCAAATGCCATCAGTGCAGGTCGACCCAAAATCGCATTGTATGCAGATGGGCAGTCGATTACCACGAACTCAAGTAACTTGGAAACAGTTCGTGAGTCTTCTCCTAATGTTACCACTAATTCAATCGTCCCGATGGCAGCTGACCCTTCACCAGAAAACCCATACAGAGTCATTGAAGTCACCTTCAAGTCAGTGACTGACAACCCCATTTTTTCCAAGGTAGACCTGAAAAGTATATTCACAGAACTCCCATTATCTACTAGTGTCCTTCGAACCCTCCGGTTGGTGAGCTGAACGGTTATGACCAAGGGATCATTATGTGGGAATTGGACGTGGCTAGCATCCTCTTTCGTAAAAATGATTGGTTGTTTTTCCAATCGTTGTTGTTTCGATAATCGCTGTTCGGGGATGAAATCCACTCCATTATGGGATTTTAGTTTGTTAATGTACCTCTTCTGGTCCCCGCTGCTCGTGCCTGGCAGATGAGGTCCTCCCGAAATGGTGGCTATATCTCCCCCTACTATCGGAGAAGGGTCGTTCTGATTCGCATGAGCTCTGGTTTGACTTACTGGAGCTTTGGGGACTGATGAAGGGTTTTGTCCAGCGGGCTGATTAGGGACCACCCGATTTCGGGCGTACCAGGCCAAAGGTCCTGCTCTAATGAGAGTTTCAATTTCATCCTTCAGCTGTCGACAGTCATCAGTGTTATGACCGATATCATTATGGAATTGCTAGAACCTCATAGAATCTCTCTCCGCCCTCTGGTTTTTCAACAACTCTGGCTTCTTCCATGGAAGGCAAGTAGAATTTACCTGGAAGATGCGCTCCCTAGTATCCCTCAGGTTGGTGTAAGTGGCGTAAATAGACTTGAATTTCCATAGATTTATTTTTCTTCATTTGCTTTGGTCGCCCTCGCCATTTCCCTTCCTTTTTCTATTTCCCCCTTGGTTATTCTGGGTAATGGTTTGAGCCGTAGCTGCAACGTCCGTTACCGCTCCAACGGGTTGGACAGGGGTCTGGCTGGTTCCTACGATGGAAGCTCACGCCTCTTCTAGATTAATCAACTCTTGAGCTCGGGCCAAGAATTCATCCACACTCTTAACTCCTTTCCTTTGGAGTTCTTGCCACAGGTCGCCCCCGACGAGGATCCTCGTCCTCAGTGCCATGAATTTGGAGCTATCATCAACATCCCTAGCTCGTGCAGCAACATTGGCAAACTGACTTAGATATGCCTTCAATGTCTCACCAGGTTGCTGCTTTACATTGGCCAATGAATCGGTATCAACCCGAGCTGCCTATGAAGCTCCAAATGCTTTTTGGAACTCAGAGGAAAATTTCTTCCACGAGCTTATGGAATGTCTCTTGTATTGCTTAAACCACTACCTCGCTGGCCTGACTAGAGTTGTAGGGAATAAAATACACGTTAGATTGAGTCTGACATTGTGGGCCATCATCATGGTGATAAACATTCCGAGGTGGTCTGATGGATCTCCATCTCCATCAAATTTTGACAAGTGTGGCATTTTGAAGCCTACCGGATATGTGGTCGCCGCAATATTTGGAGTGAAAGGCTCGAGCTCATCCTCTGAGTCGCAATCGTCTTTGTCTTTTCCAGATAAAAGCCTCTTCATTTGCTCTTCCATCAGAGCTAGCCTCTCGAGGGTTTGGTCTCTTGTCCCTAGGTTACCTGGGGGCTGTTCGACAGCTCCCATACTATCGTATGCATTTGATGGGTTATTGTCCCTCCAAGCTCGAGTTTGGTTTGGTGGGGCATTCCCATTATTCGTACTATGGACGAACCTCCCTCTTGTCAAGTATAACTAACATCTTCATTCTGAGCTGGATTCCTTCTCTGCGAATTTAGGCGATCACGCAAATCGGGTTGTGACTCGAACCGAGGGCTTTGTTCTGAACTCAACTGATTTCTTAGGTCACCCTTGGACCTACAAATATGACGAATTTTGGTCCAGTAACTCCCATTTCCGAAGCTTACAGCTCGCAGTTGGGGCTGAGGATCTGGACTTTCAACACGTGTCTGTGGGATGTAAGTATTGGCAGATGGGGGAGGAATTCTCCTACTGTATCCATAAGTTGGAATGTCTTGTGTAGGACAAGGTGGCGTCAGATGTCTTATAGGTGACGGGGGATGCCTTATTGGTGAGGCAATCCTTGGTCCATCAGGGCGAACTAAATTAGCCTGCCTATGTTCTACTCCATTGTCTCTAGTTCTCTGCGCCTGACAGTTTGATCATGACGTAGGAGGGTTTGTTGGAACATTTTGTCTTTGTGAGCCTGTCCCAGTGCCTTCTCATGGATTGCCAGGGGAATTTCTATGGACATATGAAGGAGGCACCGAACTTGGGGTTGCGGTTCTAACTGACCGACTGACATGCTGATGACCCCTATGAGGGCCACTGGGTTGAGCATTTTGGCGATCACGCCCTGTAGGTACAAAACTTAGGGTGGCAGTCCTGACTGCTTGACTTGGTTTGGATCGATTATTCCTGTGGGACTTGTGAGACCCACTTTGCCTCTTTTCGACATTAACGTCGGTCGCAAGAGAGGGTAACCGAGCCAAAACTTCCTCAATCTTCCTGTTTGCCTTAGCAATGTGGCTTCTCAATTGCATGTTATCCAATTCGACAGCAGTTAGGTAGTTTGGATTTGGATACGGTGGCAATGACGCCAAACTCCCAATGTCGCCATGACCCGCCGGTTGTTTTCCCGGACGCTGCTGGATCTCAAGGCCATGTTCATCCGAAACAGTGGTATGATGGGCCTCCTGCCCACCAGGCTGTTCTATCTCATTATCGTGCATTGAACAAGTGAGCACCATGATGAGAATCGACTAGGATCTTGACAAAGCACTAATTTCCCTCTCAATGAAAGCATCAAACTGCTGATGCGGTTTTTCGTCAACAATTTATTAAGAAATAATAAGGTAGATTAGTGCTTAATAAACCGTAATGAAAAATAAACAAATTCACTCAAGAACACTGAATTTTTACGTGGTTCAGTGGTTAAAATCCACCTAGTCCACGAGTCTATATTATTACTGTTTCTCTCTCTCTCTCTATTTTGGCAGAATTTCGATATTACAGAATAATTGCCTTTTCCTATCCAATATTCCCAGTATTTATAGGGGAATTTCATGGATAGGTTTGGGTAACCATGTGAGTCAATCACACATTTACATAATGATTATACTTAATACAAATAATTCCCATATATATGGGGATACAAATTAATTACAGAATAAATATGTCTTGCTATCTCGGATAATAAATATGACATCCTGGCCATGAATAAGCGTATCAGCAAATCTCGAATCTCCGGAGATCCCTCGGTATGCGATATTCTAGAATTACCACGAGCTAGGTATCTCCTCCAAGCTCATACTTCGACATATACTTTAATATTCTGAGCTCGCGCTTCATAGCCATTGCATCCTTAGCTTGGGTTAAACCGAGGACGCTTATCACCATGTATGACCACGCGAAACCCGAGCTGTCCACATGGATAATAAGCAGATATCATTCCCTTGGTTATTTCTCCGTATATTTATTTGCCAGCTGTACCCAAGCTGAGTGAATGAACTCGGGCTAAAATTAGGGTACAACAATATATTAAATAACACATAAAAGGAATAGAGATTACATCTCGTAGCCTATCAAGTGTCCTTGAATCTTTTTGTATAAATCAACGATCTTCCTAACCTTTCTGAAAGCTCACACCTTATCCATCCAAGCCAATCCTCAAACACACAAGGACGTATTTGGGAACATAGGATTCAAAGTTTGATTTAGACTCTCTATATGTACTCAACCCATGAGATCTAAAGAGGATTGAGAAGAGAGATTCTATAGAAATTTCTAGAATTCCAGGTTTAGAAAATTCTATTGTTTCTTTTCTTGAGAGAGTCTGATATCAAAAAAAGTAATTTCTTAAAACTTCATCTGATAAGATATTTATCCCAATAAATATTAGTTAATTCAAAATTTAATTTATTTTAAAATATCAGTTTTAAATAAATAAACAAATATCTTATAATAAGATAATTATTATTGGTGGTGAGAACTTGTTAATGCTGTAAGTTCGGAAAACTCAAAGCTTAATATTAGAACTATGTGGATAAAACTTAGAAAAAACTTGGATAAGAAAAGTGCAGAACAACAATGGAGGAAATGCTCTTATATTTTCTCAATAACCTCCGTATACAATCAGTTTTCCCACCCCCTAAGCTAGAGAGGTGAGGACCTATTTATAGGAAACCTCTAATGGCTCCTGATACATTGTGTTCCGTGGGGACAAAAAGGTATGTGGGTACATTGTCAGGGAAGTTGTGCAGGATGTAGTGGTGTCGACTGTGGTATAAGTTTAGGGGTGCTCAAGTAGTGCCTCCACTCTTTATACAAGTTCTCACCACCACTACTTGTTGGATACTGATGTTAGAGTCACACATTTGTCTTCCTCAAAGTCGTACATCCTATATTCGTACGCGTGCCTCGTACGTAGTGGTCTTTCTTACATTTCAAAGATACATCTTTTCGTCAAACTTCTATATATTATGCTAAGTGTTGAGTGACTTGGGGATAGTATAGGTCTCCTTGATGCGTAGAAGGGTATCGGGCCTTGCATAACAAGACCCTAATTCGTAATGGCATACTTATGGGCTTGGCGTAAGCTCTGTAACTCCTTGGTAGCATCTAGGCGAGCGCATCCATGACCCATTGACGTACCCCTTGGCCTCGCATAGAGAGACCCTTAACGGGTGTTCAGCCAGAGGCTCGCAAGCCTCCTTGGTGTGCACTCGCGGGACCCTTTGGTATACCCCCAAGCCTTGCATAGCGAGACCCCTAACATGTGTGCCTTGTGTAACGCCCTAGATAGCCAAGACCGGTACAGTTGTCCATATTTTCACCTCCAACATGTGGCAACTCACAATGACTGGTTCAGATGGTCATAGACGTCTTTGGAGTATGTTGTCCCCCGAGTGCTCTATTCGGGGCGAAGATCCTTTTAGGTGAGGTCGCTTGTCTTTGCCAGTTGGTAGGCCGTGGATACCTTAAAGGTAGATTACTCTCTGAGGATTTCCCTCAGAGATGGAGGTTCTCTAGCTCATGCAATTAAGGCGAGAGCTCTCCTCCCCCAGTCTTCTCCCAGGTACGAGGTTCCAGTTCTCGAACCTAAGAAAAGGCGCCAGGTGTCAGTCAGTGCGGGTTTACAGCGCCAGAGGATCGTCTGACAGCCTTTTTGGGTGATCCGTCAACAGTGTTGTCGAGTGTACGACTCGAAAATTCACACTCCCACTACGCCGTCTGACATGGAGGTACTTAAAGCACACCCTGACAGTACTCGGGGCATGTCCCCATAAAGTAGGTACCTTTCTGCAGTGGACCCCGTAGATCTCGCTTGGGTCGTGGTCTCTATTCAATGCAGCCCAATTCATTGGATTGATATTAATCCTCCAATAATGGGAAGAATGTGTAATAATTACTGATGATTATTATTAATGACCTCAGCCTCTATAAATAAGGCTGAGAGTCTTATTGTAAAGGGTTCATTTTTTTAGAGAGAAAAAACCTTGTACTCAGAGAAATCTAAACGCTACCTAAGAATACACCATTGGAACTTGCCATAACAAGATTCCAATCCTCTTAATACCAGAGACTCGTGGACAAGGGTTCTTTTATAAATTGAACCACGTAAAAATCCTTGTGTTTTTATTACTTATTTATGTTATCTCTCGTTTTAGGGCTGATAGCGAAAAAGGCAGTCAACATTTTGGTGCTTTTGTTGAGAGCTTGAAGAAAGCATTCAGAACACTTACAACCATGGTGACTACTCGAAGAAACATTATAGATGAGGTACTCCCTCCTACCGAAGTCGAAGGAGGGGAACCCAGTTGACAGCCACCTCAGGACGTGCCTGAGATGGTTGAGGACTAAGACGAAGACGCCGAGTACGACGACGAAGATGATGGTGTCGACCAGAGGTACTATGAGGAAGAATACCCTCAGCCCATGGATGTGGAGGAGATGCTGGAGGTGGTAATGGTCCATGAGCAGGTGGCCACCCAACAACAAAAGTTCTATGCGCAAAAGGGTAACATCGCTGCCCTATAGAAGATGGTGCTTGCCATGAAGGCCATTCTTGTAGCCTAGGGGCTGCGAGTGGACCCCAATGGCAATGCACCATCTAGGCACCCAACTGGCGTGCCACCTATGCACCCCATTTGAGTGCCACCTAATAATGCAATCGGAGTTCCTCTTGAGCACCTGGCTACGGAGGCGCAAGATCCGCCAGCTAGGGTGCTTGCCGGTCACCCAGCAAAAGTTGGAACCCCGATGCCACCACAGGATCGTGTGGTAAAGGAAAGGTTGACAATAATCCTGCTCCAAAGTAGATGATGGCTCGTTAGGATCCCGAGGGCCACCAGGTTCCTCAGCAGGCTGGTAAAGGTAATGGCCTAGGGGCCCGAGGACACCGCCAGCCTGTCAGCGCCCGTGGATCTCGGTGTGTTCCGCCCCAACGTGCCCATACGGATCACGTGATGCCTGGAGCTAGTGTCCCCTTAGTACCTAACCAGCCCTAAAGGAATAACGGTCTAGGGATCCACCCAAGGGATGCCCTGCAGAACTGAGAATGCAGTATCAATATCTCGGTAAACAAAAATGTCGAGTCCGTTGAGGAAACCAAAGTGGCTCGTCCCGAGGATATCAGAGCATTTTGAGGTCAAGCTGACCTGAGAGACAACCTCAATGCCCAAAGATGCAATATGGTCAGAGAACACGAGCCTGCCGAGAGGGAGCTATCAGACCTTCGAAATAATCTCAACGCCCAAAGAAGAGAAAACTCGACTTAGAGCATCAACCGAGATCGTGACCCACTCCACGCGGAGTTAGAAAGTCTGAAGTGTATCATGCTCATAATGGCCAGGCGGCAAGGTCATGAATATGACCCGGAAGATGAAGAAGTCGAGCCATGTGCTCCTCACATTGTTGAGGCCCCTCTACCATAATGCTTCAAAATTCCCACCATATCGACCTATGGCAGTGGCTGGGAACCCACATGCCACTTGTCTATGTTCAATATATTAATCTCAGTGCTTCGTGTCTCAGATGACCCTAAGTGTCATATGTTCTCGATCACCCTGAAGGGACCGGCAGATGAATGGTTCAAAAAGCTCCGACCATGATCCATTCAATCGTGGCATCAATTATCGTTGCCTTCCAAAGACAATTCATAGGAGTTCAGAAGGTAAGCTTTGAGGTCAACGCCTTGGCAAATTTAAAGAAAGGGCCCTTCAAGACCCTCAAGGCATACATCAAACACTTCAAGGAGGAACCAGCGAGAACCAAAAGGGTTGATGATGGCCAGCAATTGATGGCATTACAAGCTGCCATCTGCGCGGGTTCCCCACTTTGGGATGACCTCCAACGGAGGGGATGCCGATGACTTGACGACTTCATTCATCGAGCACGAGAATATATCAGTTTGGAGGATGCTCAGATCGAGGCATTCGGAGCACCCGCCATTTTCCCTACTTCAGCCACACCTGGCCCCGTTGCTTCGGGAATCCAATATTCCTCTTTTGCTCCCGTCCAACCAGACTTGGGGGGATTCTATCCCAGCCAAGGTGCTCCACCTTTCGGTTATTACACCATGCTCTCTCTTGGATTCAGTACGGCTCCATCATGGTACGGGGCAGCTCCCACTGGATACAGTGTTTTTCAGCCTACATTCAGTGCTAGAGTTGCTGCCCCCTTCCAGCATGTCAAATTCAGTCAAGCTCCCAGAAGTAGTAGATGCGGGGGGAAAGACAAGAGTCGGAAGCCCAAGGGAAGTGGAACCGCATAGGACGAGTAGGGAGTCACATCTAATGAAAAGTATGTATCGTAGTATTCCGAGTACACCGACTTGGTAGACTCCTTAGAGAATATCTTCGTGGCCATTGTGCAACACGTTCACTATAGGAAGCCACAATCCATCCTGAGAGACAGGGAAAGGCGGGACCCTAAAAAATTTTGTCGTTTCCACAACGACATAGGGCACCACACCAATGAGTGCCACCAGCTCAAAGATGAGATTGAGAATCTCATCAAGCTGGGATACCTCCACCAATATGCTAAGGGTGGAGCACATCAGGCACAGCCTTTCATGGTAAGACTGCTGGTACCACCTATTGCTCCACATGTCCCAGCAGTTTCTCCTGTAGTTCCCCAACATCGAGTGGTGCAAGGACCTCCTCCGGTGAATGGGCAGGTAGGAACCATCTCATGAGGGCCCCACTTAGGTGGCACCTCACAAAGCTCGCAGAACAGGTATGCGCGAGCTTTAACTCACGATGATGAGGTAATGGCTTTGGCTCAGTTTCCCACCCAAATGTCACGAATGACTGACCAAGTCATAAAATTCTTCGAAGACGATGCTCAGAGAGTGCATTTCCCGCATCACGACCCATTGGTGATTGAAAGCCAAATCTCCAACAAAATGGTGGCACAGATTCTAGTAGACAACGAGAGTTTGGTGAACATCCTGTTTAAGTCAGCCTTCGAGAAGATAGGGCTAACCATGGCAGACATGTCCCCATGCACCTCAACTCTCTATGGATTCTCGGGAGAGGCCCTTATCCCGATGGGACAGATAAAGCTCCTTATAACACTTGGAGAGGTGCCTCGCCAGACCTTCAAATACTGCACCTTTGTGGTGGTAGACTGTTCCTTGGCGTACAACGCCATCTTGCGACATCCTGCACTGGTGGAGTTTGGAGTCGTCACCTCCATCCGCCATATGTTCATGAAGTTCCCCACGAAGGCAAGAATTGGTACGATCCATGGAGACTAGAAAGAGGCAAGACAGTGTTACAATGTCTCCCTCAAAACTTCAGTGATGGTGGTGGAGGAAGGCCCCGAGAAGCCCGAGGCATCAGAGGTACAAGCTTTCCAGAAGACCGGACCGGACGAGTTGGATTCGAGAAAGGTCCATTCAACCGATAGAGGAGGTGGAGGAGGTAGTTCTTGATGCCTCCACCCCTAAGAGAAAAATAAAAGTTGAGGTAAGCTTGAAAATGGAAGTCCGAGAGGCATTGGTGGGCTTCCTCCGAGAAAAACAAGACGTGTTCGCATGGTCACATTCTGACATGGCTGGTATTGACCTGAACACCATATGCCACACCTTGAATATCGATCCTAGCTTTGCTCCTGTCCAATAGAAGCAACAGATGTTTGATCAAACTCAGAAAGAGGCCCTTAAGGCCGAGGTAGACAAGCCCATCTCCAACAGATTTATCCGAGAAGCCCAGTACCCTAGGTGGCTGTCCAGTCCTGTTCTCGTGTCAAAGCCAAACAATATCTGGAGGACATGCATTGATTTCTCAAACCTGAACAATGCTTGTTCAAAGGACTGCTTCCCACTCCCCAAGATAGACCAGATGGTCGACGCCACCTATGGCTATGAGTTGTTGTTATTCATGGATGCATACTCGGGATATAACCAGATATCCATGCATATCGTGGATTAGGAGCACACTAGCTTTCGAACCAATAAGGGTGTCTACTGTTACATCTTGATGCCTGTCGGACTAAAAAATGCGTGTGCCACTTACCAGAGACTGGTTAACAAGATGTTCAAAATCCAGTTGGGGAGGAACATGAAGGTTTATGTGGATGATATGATGGTCAAGTCTAGGACCGCCCCTAACCATGTGGGCAACTTGACTGAGGTTTTTACAGTGCTCTAGTGGTTCGAGATGAAATTAAACCCACAAACGTGTACATTCGGGGTTGCCTCCGGTAAGTTCCTAGGCTTCATTGTCAGTGCTCGAGGAATTAAGGCAAACCCCAAAAAGATCAAGGCCTTAATCAAGATGCCATCTCTGTTGAAGCATAAGGATGTGCGGCTCCTAACAGGGAGGATTGTAGCTTTGAGTCATTTTATCTCCAAGGCAACGAACAAGTGCATTCCTTTCTTTAATGTCCTCCGAGGAAGTCAGAGATTTGAGTGGTTGGAAGAGTGCGAACAGGCTTTCCGACAGCTCAAGGCGCACATGGAAAATCCTCCGATCCTGTCCAAGCCAGTAGACAGAGAGCCTCCCAACTCTATATGGTTTTCTTGAGGGATGCCATCAATGCTGCATTGGTAAGGGAAGAAAGCTGCATTCAGTAGCCTGTCTATTATGTTAGCAAAAGACTCGTTGGGGCAAAGTCTAGGTATCCGCTGATGGAGAAATTAACTTTTTGCTTAATGGTGGCCTCTCGAAAGCCAAGACCCTACTTCTAGGCACATCTGATTAAGGTCCTGACAAACCATCCCCTCAGGCAAGTTCTTCAGAAACCTAAGTCGTCGAGAAGCCTCTTGAAGTGGTCGGCGGAATTAAGTTAGTTCAGCATCACCTACCATCCGAGGACTACCATGAAAGGTCAGGCACTCGCTGATTTCATCACCGAATGCACAGGGAATTAGGAGAAGACTAAGGGTACCCCAGTGGTTGGACCAGCCTAGAAGTTGTTCATTGACGGGTCTTCGAACGAAAATGGTGTTGGGGCTGGACTTATTTTGGTTCCCCCCAAGGGGCACAGAGTGCATAGCGCCCTCCGCTTTGGGTTTAGCGCCTCTAACAATGAAGAAGAATACGAAGCCTTAATCAGTGGGCTCCACGTGGCACTGGAGCTCAAGGCTGAGGGCCTCGAGATCTTTACCGATTCCTCAACTCGTTGTGAACAAGGTTCTCAGAGAGTACTAGGCCCGGGGAACAAAGATAGCAGCGTACCTTTCAAAGGCTCAAGAAATGATGCATAACTTCCGAAGATTCACTATTCAGCAGGTGCCACGGGAGTAGAATTCCAATGCTGACGCCCTGGCCAAGTTGGCCACAACCAAAGATGCTAAGTTGATCAATGTGGTCCCCATTGATTACTTGGAGTCTCTGAGTATCTCAGCTCCAAATGAGGTGGAGTCTATACAACCCCAAGATGGGTGGATGGAGCCAATAGTTAAATATCTTGTCTTTGGGGAGCAGCCCCAGTATAAGAAGGTAGCTTGGAAGCTGCTTTATCAAGTACCAAGGTACTTAATCATGGACAATAGGCTTTATAGATGAGGTTACTCTTTGTCTTTGCTTCAGTGTGTGTCCAAGAAAGAAGCTAGTCTGATACTCCGAGAAATACATGAGGGTTTTTGTGGAGATCACACTGAGGGGCAGAGCCTTTCCAAAAAGATCTTAAGGCAAGGATACTTTTGGCCCACCATGAACGGAGGTGCGATGGATTATGTCAAGAAATGCGACAAGTGTCAGTGCTTCGCCAACATCCTCCGAGCTCCTCCAAATGAACTTACACAAATGACCAGCCCATGGCCTTTTGCTGTTTGGGGCATCAACCTTATCAGATCCCTATCTATGGGGAAGGGATGAATGAAATATGCCTTAGTGGTCATCGACTACTTTACTAAGTGGGTCGAGGCTGAGCCACTCGCTACGATCACCTCTAGAAAGGCCTTGGACTTTGTCATCAAGAACATCATTTATCGATACGGGCTCCTGAGGAAGATAGTCTCCGACAATAGATTGTAGTTCGACAGTGTAGTATTCACAGACTTCTGTCGACGACATGGAGTTATCAAGAGCTTCTCCTTCGTGGCCCATCCGTAGGCCAATGGCCAAGTGGAAGTAGTCAACAAGACACTCAAGTACACTTTGAACAAAAGGTTGGAGCAAGCGAAAAGAGAGTGGCCCGAGGAGTTGCGTAGGGCATTGTGGAACTACTGCACCACTGCTAGGACCTCCACCGGCCATTCACCCTTCTCAATGGCCTATGAGTATGAGGCTATGCTCCCAGTTGAGGCAGCAATCTCCACACACCGATAGGATAGATATGACCTGACCACGAACCATGCTTTACATTGGGAATCCCTGAACCTCATGGAGGAGCTGCATGAAGCTTTTAACTTCAGGTAGCGTCCTACCAGCAGAAGGTAGCCAGGTATTTTAACTCTAAAGTGAATGATAGAAAGTTTGGGGTCGGAGATCTGGTGTTGTGAAGAGTCTTCTTAGCCACCCGAGACCCCAGTGCAGGAATGCTAGGACCTAACTGGGAAGGCCCATACACAGTTAAGAGCATTGTGTGTCTGGAAACATACAAGTTAGCCCGACTGAGTGGAAAGCTAATTCCTCACATTTGGAATGCCAAAGATTTGCGCTGGTATTACCAATGATATGAGCAGCAAACATTATTTATTTCTGTAATACCCTTTGTAGCCTTCGGGCACACTTAATGGAAACTGTGTATGTAAAACACGGTAAGAAATTTATTGTCTGCTTATATCTTTTGCTTTCCTTTGCCCTATTAATGTTATGCAAGTGCACCTGCTCGCCTAGACAAGTGATCGCAGACAAGTCTCCAATCACTTGGGGGGCATGGGGTTTGAGGACATCTAAGGAAACTAAGCTTATCAAGCAGAGTAAGCCTAATGTCATCACCCCTTTTATAAAAAATAAACTAATCAAATCTAACCTAGGAGACTAAGTAGAATAAATTAGACAATCCTAGTAGCACGAGAATGGACTTTGGTCACCTCCCGTGGACACCGAGCCCAAGGAGTTCTGACCAAGTCTCTTTATCTCGAGATGAGAACGGAAGGTTGAGTACCTCGTACTTGGTCACGGGGGACACGTGGGACAACTCCCGTGGCCAAGCTCCCCATGTCACAGATAGCCAAGATCGTTACATTGTGTGTTTATAAAGGTGCAAGACTTGCTAATCAAGTCATTTAGTTAAAAATGTGTTATTGAAACTATAATTGAACTAGGGTTAAAAGATTTTAGTTAGAAAAGTTACATTTAACATAATTTAACATTTTGAACATGGGATCCCAAAAGAAATAGTGTTTAAAAGACAGTTTTCAAAAATTCCAGGTTATAACACATGTATTGGCCACTCTAAGGTAAAAACAGACATTTAGGCTTCTCCCGTCCTGTATCACTCCTCGACTGTGGCGGCCGATCAGCTGACTATGTACATTCAGCCTCAAAGCTCTCTAACTCAGGACTGGTCCGCCTTGCTCTTGCATTTACCTGCACCACGTAGCACCCGTGAGCCAAGACCCAGCAAGAAAACCAGATAACAAAGCATACTCGTCAATCAATCAATCACATAACTCATAAAGCATAGTCATCTATTCATCAATCCATATTATTCACATAATCAGGCACTCAGCATACTAAGTTCATTGACTTAACATTAATAATCAATTCATATATTAACTAGGGTCGATGCCCTTAGGTCGTACCCCTATTTATCCCATTGACTCCGGCCCGCTTAAACCGAGCTCAATGAATATTAAGCTGTCCTCAGCTACCAGTGGCTGAGCCGCGCCCTGTGCGCAAATATTGATTTTGACACTCTGAGGCAATTTATCATATGTCCCCATGGCATAATACCATCTATGACATCATATAAATATAGGGAGCTCTTAGTCCCAACATAATCACATAACCGGGTGCAGTTTTCTTACCTTTAGATTCCGATAGCTTGATTAGTGAAACCGACCCTCAAGCACGATCTCATCCGAGCCCTGGCGTACACCTAGTCACAACCATGAATTAGAACCATTAATAAACTTCAACTCTATAACCTAACCTTGGGACCAATCCTGAGCCCTCGGGAAGCCCTAATTCCACCAAACGGGGTGGTGGAATCAAACCCCGAACCCCCGGCCAAAATCCCTAAGAAATAATCCAAAAATCCTCTTCTGAAGGAAGGGTAGTGCTGTAGCGCCACTAAGTGGGTGCTACAGTGCTACAAGCAGAGCCAAAAGCCCCAGAAAAACTCAATCCTAGCGTTGTAGCGCCCAAAGGCTAGCGCTACAGCGCTAGTCACAGCACCTTCAGCACTCTGTTTTTCTTCCTTCGATTTTCCTCGAACCAAAACCCCTTAGAACCCTTCCAAACCTCAACCACACACCAAATTGAGCTTACCATCATCTATATCTCACCCCACATAACCCAACAACCCAAAACTTAGCCACATGCACGATCAAACAAAGAAAACTAGATTTGAATCCAAAATTCAAGAACTCAACAAAAAAACTAGAACAGCCCAGAAACTCAAGTGTTCAAGCTCAGAATTTCTTACCTTAAGTGGGGAATTCGACCCTAAGTTGCCCTTCCAGCCTTATGCTCCTCAATTACTCAAGCTTAATACCTTGAATTCCCATCCAAAGTTCAAGATCATAATTAACTTCATCAAGTTTAGAAAATTCAGACCAAACTTACAAAAACTCAGCAATCTCAAAATAGCTTTAAACCTTACCTTAATTGAGTATTTAACTCCTGCTAAATCTCTTAGCTTCACCAAGGATCCTAGCCCCAAGCGCCAACCCAAGCTTTCCTGAGTTAAAGCTTCAAAATTCCTCAAGAGATGGTGAAGAATGGCCTAAACCGAGAGAGAGAAAAGACCCCTATTTTTCCTTCTTTCTTTCCTCCTTCTTTTCTTTTCTTTCAGCTTCTACTTGTTTCTAAACATTCCACTAAGTCTGAAAAGGCTGAATAGGACTTATCCCTTTTAAACCAAATGACCATTTTGCCCTCCCATTAAAATCTAAACCTTAAAACATTCTAAGGGCATTTTGGTCATTTCTCCCAATTCACGCTAATTCCTCGAGTGTCCCTAATAATTACCGCTTAAACCCTGACACCTAACTAATCACCAATTATTTTCTTCAATGTCAAATAGTCTCCAATATATTTATCAGATTCCCAGAAATACCCCCGAGCTCCCCCGAGCCGGGTATAAATCCCCGCCGTCACTTTTCTGCTAAACTGCTCACTAGGATCGCCTCGAGTCGCAAGCTATGAATATATCCACATAATAATGTGGTCTCAATAATTTATCTCAAATATTTACATTTATGCCCTCAACGGGCCAAAATTACAAATATGCCCTTATAACCTAATAGAGGGCCTACATGCATACTAATACTCATAATCATGCATCTCATATATCCAAATAGTCATATAAGCATGCTTATCCCATAATCATGCATTTAATCATTTGAATCACACATAATCCAGTTATGCCCTCCCGGCACACTAATCAAGGCCTTTAAGCCTTATTAGTAATTTTGGGGCGTTACATAGCATGTGAGGCTTCCATCCTTGCCTGAAGCTCTTCCTCATGCTCTCGATCCTCCTGGGCTTCTTCCATGACATGCATATTCTCCAGCCTTTCCTCCACCAGCCACTTCTATAAAGCTCTCTAGGCCAGCCTGTCTATGTAGTTGATATGACAGGATGCCAACTCCTGAGACTTTTTGGACTGGCGATACTTGGTCAGCTCCAGGTTGCTGATTCTTTGTTCCACACTGAGAAGTCCCGGCCTAATGAGATTGGCTTCAGTTACTAGGATGCTAAGGTCCAAATCTCGGTCAGAAATAGCCTTCATCATCTTGAGATGGTCCTCAAAGCGTTGGACGTAGTGGGTTTGGCAGAAAGGACCTATTCAAAAGAATTGACTTAAGTATCAAACACAAAAAGGCCCTAAAATGTGAAATATGAAATGGTCGGGAAGATACTTGCCAATCCTGGCGAAGTCAGGAATCAGAGTCGGATTGCTGCGAGTTAGGAAGTCGTTCGTGAAGAAAAAGCGTCCTTGTAATCCTGAGAATGATTCCCGTTGTGGTGAGGAGCCTTGAAGTCGAGCGATGAGGCTGCATACTTTGCCAGGGCATAATACCCGTCTCGTTTGGTTTTCTTCTTCGGTGGAGTGGTGCGGAAGCTGTAGAAGTAGAAGATCTCTACCGGTGAAGGTTCAGGCCAATTATACTTCCAATACAGAATGTACATCCCCACGAGTAATCTGTAGCCGTTGGGGGAAAGCTGGAAAGGGGCTATCTCCACGAACTTCAGGAAGTTCACAAAATATTGTTTGAGGGGTAGGGTAGCCCCTGCCATCAGGTGGGCCTGGCTCCAGCGCCCAAATCGTTGACGCTGCGGTGCGTTTTTTCGGACTGCTAACAGAGGCGAATGAGATACTTGTCCCTGACCAAGTAGTGCCTCATGATGGCCTCAATGGCATCAGGGTGTCAAAGCAGAGTGGTAATCCTCCGCTTCGAACCCATCGCCCTCGTACGTTTGTGTAGGTTGTGGAAATGGGGCTCTGTTAACTTCCTCCACAGTTAACCCCCTGTCTTCGGGCCTCTCCACCACTTGATTGTCGGGATGAACGTCTAACTCCCCAGCTGGTTCTCGGGCTCCCATCCTTGCACTATTTTCGAAGGCACCTTTTTCTCGGGCCATACCAAAAATCTCCTGGTCGAAGAGATAGAACCCGTGTTTGTGTAGTTGTCAGAGTTCCTTGGATATCTGAGACAAAAACCAAGCAATTAGTATTCTGACCAAAAGAAAGATGACCAAAACACGGATGACTCTAGGGATGCTTGGGGAGAAGAGAAAGGTTTTTGAAATGCAGGGTATCCCCGATGCCTAAGGACAGGTCGGAGGGGATGAACCTATCAGAATCTGGGAATTCCCCAGATTTCGGTCACAGTCCCAAAAACGTAAAATTGACATAATATTTTTTAGGGCCATTTTGAACGTCCCTAATATCAAAATGTGCCTAACATGACTCGTAAAAGATAGAAACAAACTCCTAAATGCCATATCATTGGCATTCCTAAACATATATCAAGAATTTTCAAGCATAAACAAAACTAGAAAGGCAGGTCAAAGGAACTTACCCAAGATGAAACGAAGGTAGGTGCTGAGGTAAGCCTTGACCCTGAAATATTGTTTGCTGTCTGCCCAAAACTAAGACGATCACGCCAATCATTCAGAGCTTCAAGAAAAATGGTTGAAGATAAGGGTGAGGAAGAAGAGAGGCTTCTGGGAGGGTTTTGGCTTTCGTATGGTTATAGTGTGAGACTGGGGATGTTTTTTCTGGGCTTTATATCCAATAAAACTTAAGGGGAAAGAAACTTCCCCACGACCATCGGATGGCTTCCCCTGATAAGATCACACGGGTGATTCAGCGGTCAGGGCTCAAAAGGCACGAATCACAATCATTGTTTCTTTGGGAAAAGATACCTTGGGTGCCGAGTATATGTTTGGGATCCCGGAGTTGACTCCTAATTAAATGCAAGAATTGAAGAGCCCAACAATGGGGTGTCAACACATGGTTTCACTCTTCAGAGTGATGTCAGAGAAAAGCCCAAACGTTTTTCCCTCCAATTTTTCAAATCACCCCCCTTAATTTAAGTCTCCACTGCCCGAGGGTGAGTAGAGACTTGGGGGAAAATGTTGTCCATATTTTCGCCTCTGACACGTGGCAACTCACAATGACTGTCTCGGACAGTCATAGACGTCTTCGGAGTATGTTTCCCCCTCAGGGCTCTATTCGAGGCGAAGATCCTTTTAGGTGAGGTCGCCTGTCTTTGCCAGTTGGTAGGTTGTGGATACCTTAAAGGTATATTACTCTCTGAGGCTTGCCCTCGGAGTTGGAGGTTCTCCAACTCATGCAATTAAGGCGAGGGCTATCCTCCCCCAGTCGTCTCCCAGGTTCGAGGTTCTAGTTCTCAGACCTAAGATAAGGAGCTAGGTGTCAGTTAGTGTTGGTTTGCAGCACCAGAGGATAGTCTGAAAACCTTTTTGGGCAATCCTCAACAGTGTTGTCGAGTGTATGACTCGATAATTCACACTCCCACTACACTGTCTGACATGAAGGTACTTACAACACGCCCTGACAGTACCTGGGGCATGTTCTCCATAAAGTAGGTACCTTTCTGAGGTGGGCCTCGTAGATCTCGCTTGGGTCGTGGTCTCTATTCAATGTAGCCCAATGCATTGGATTAGTATTAATCCCCCAATAATGGGAAGAATGTGTATTAATTACTAATGATTAGTATTAATGACCCTAACCTCGATAAATAAGGTTGGGAGTCTCATTTTAAAGGGTTCAGTTGTTTAGAGAGAAAACACCTTATACTGAGAGCAATCTAAACGTTGCCTGAGAATACACCATTTTCCATAACAAGCTTCCAATCCTCTTAATACCAGAGACTTGTGGACTAGGGTTCTTTTATAACCTGAACCACATAAAAATCCTTGTGTTCGTATTACTTATTTCTTTAATCTCTTGTTTTAGGGTTGATAGCGAAAAAGGCAGTCAACAGCTACAATGTGTATTTTAAACAATGCTAGACTCTCAAAATGAGTCATTTGGCCATAAACGTGCAACTAAACGTGATTAACGGCTTAGGGTTAAAAAATTTGGATGAAAGGAATAGTCATTTCATTAGAATGTTAAGTTCGTACATGGGATTCCAAAATAAACATTAAAAAAGGTCATTTACAACTTAAAATGTTACAATAAGCCGGCCTAAGTGGAAAAATAAGGTTTAACCCTAGTTCCTCTAAGAAACCTCGGCCATGGTGGTCGAGCAGCTGCATATGTACACGCCGCCACCGAAGCTCTCCAACTCATGGCTAGTCTTGCTTCCCTTTCTCCTTACCTGCACCGCATAGCACCCGTGAGCCAAGGCTTAGGAAGAAAACTTAAACATGCTCATAAGCAGTTAATAACATACTATAGAATCATAATTTGAATACCTAGCAGTAATAACTCTTCTCATGCATGCATTCTATTCAAATAAGTGACTACAAGGTCACACCAGGGGCTCGTTGCCCTAAATAAATGACCATAGGGTCATATTGGGGCTCGTTTCCCTAGGATAAGTGACAGTAGAGTCACCCTGGGGCCCAATGCCCTATCCTCTATATCTAGCCTTAGGGCTAGCCAAGCGTACCTAGCGCTTTATTTTCTAAGTGGCCAAAGGGTCAATCAAGCGTATACCACGCTCCTGATTAGGCCTAACCATATTTTTCGGCACTTAGCACGCTATTGTCACCCTTGACTTATAAGTCAAGCCTTTCGACTAGCGCTCAGCGCGCTATTGTTGTCCTTGACTTATAAGTCAAGCCTTTTCAACCAGATAATGCAGACAAGCATACATCATTTAACAATTATCCAAATACAGAGGCCTGGTGTAACGCCCTACTACCTTACAGCCGTTACTAAGTGAGTTTAAAACAGAAATTGTGCATTTAATTGACTCAAAGTGGTTTCTAAAACCAAAAGTGTGATTAAACCAGAGTTTAAGGCTGTATTCTTTTAAAATGGTCAACTTCATTGAAAACATTAAATATAAAACATCTGGGATCCCAAAATAAGATTTACAATATGTTTACAACACCAAAATAGATTTACACTTGATCAGCTATCAAAAGAATGGTTAAATACAGCCATATACAAAATGCCCCCAACCAAAGCAGTCGGGCAGGCCGAACATGTACACGCCGCCCCCATGCTCTCCATACTCATGGCCGGTTGACTGACTCCTTGCTTTTACCTGCCACACGGAGCACCCGTGAGCCGAAGCCCAGCAAGAAAACCCAAATAACACATAACATATGCAAAACAAATAGCTGGCAATAATTCACTGACACATAGGAAAACCATCATAATAAACAAGTACGGCCATGCCGCTCCCAAGGCCTTACCAAAGCCAGGAGTTTCGGTTCTCACCGCAAGGATAACTCATGTATCCCTTGGGTCCCACCCTGAATATAAGCATCCCATGTGCTGTGTGTTACTTTTGGCCCCACGGCCGCCCGGGCCTACGCCGTACCCGGCCTCTGCCGCTCGTTTCATCATAATCACACATATAGTACATTCAAAATAAACATTCACACACATCACGGTTCATTTAAGGTTAAGCATTTGCACGTAATACAATCCGGGGCCACGCCCTACAATCACACAGTGGGGCCATGCCCTAAACTCGGGTGTTACGGTTTTCTTACCTGTATCCCGTGCTTTCCAAAGTACCACGGTCACGAGCACGGTCCATAAGCACGAGCCTCTCCCAAAATCCTAGTCACAACACACAAAAGACACTTTTAACAACCTTAAATGAGCGTCCAGGCCAAGTTCTAGTACTCGGAACGTTGAAATTCACCAAACATGGTAAAAGGCTCAACCCCGAGCACCCTAGGTTAAATTCCCAAGCCTAAAATCCTAAAATCCCAAAATCCCTTAAGCGCCGCGGCATAGGCCACCCATGCCGCGGCATGGCCCCCAAACAGAACCCTCAAAGGCCCAAAAACAGGTAAGGGTCGCGGCATTACTTGGGCCATGCCGCGGCCCGCCCTTCTCCATCAGCATACCACTTCTTCGAAGGGCCGAGGCTCACCAAGAACCATGCCGTGGCTTGACCCTTCGAACCCAGAAAAACCCACCATTTTACTCTCTAATCCTCACCTTAAACCATCCCAAACACATATCTCAACCACAAAACTCCATTCCAAACTTTACATGAACAATCTAACACCCTATAAACACTAGAATCAATTCAAAACATCAACACACCCAAGATCCACTCCTATGATTTCAAATTTCAGCAACTAACCCCAAAACCCCACAATGTTTAGCTTAGGCATTTAAATTCCTTAAATCAAAACAAAATCCATACTTAGATATGTATAAAACCTTTACCTCAAATGAAGAATCCACACAAGTCCTTGATCCCCTCCTAGACTCCCACTTCTCCTTCTCTTCTTCTTCTTCTTCTTCTTGCTTGCCCTAGCCTTTCTCTCCTCTTCTTTTCCTTCTCTTCTAATTTTATCAAGACACTCAAATGCCCAATACTCCAAACCGTGCCCCCCTATATCCCAGCTGCCTTTTGTCTATTACCCTTGCCAAAAGACCATTTTACCCCTTCTTAATAATCCTTCCTAACTAAACCTTCAAGGGCACTCAAGTCTTTACACTTCTATTTCAATTCTATCACTTTCCATCTTAAAACTTGTTACCCACCACAGTTACAAATGGTTACCCAAGTTACCCAATAACCAATAACCAACCACTCATTCTCAACTCAACTTATAAGATTCCCAAAGTACCCCTAAGCTTTACCTGAGCCGGGTACAACATCCCGTTGTGACTTTTAGACTAAATGGATCACTAGGACCGTCTCGATGCGTGCATCCTGATAAAAACATCGCATTCAAATGGCACCATTCACATAGTACAATTATCACAGATATGCCCAAACATGGCCAGATTACAATCATGCTCATTCTAAGACAATCAGGTCTACATGCATACTAATTCACATAGTCGTGCATCTCAATTAATTAACTAATCACATAACGTGCAATAAATCGTAATCATGCATTAAGCTCATTAAAGTCACACACAAAATCCCATCATGCCCTCCAGGCACACTTCCCCAGGCCCTTAAGCCTAAACACTGAATTTGGGTCGTTACAACTATCCCCTCCTCATGAGAATTTCGTCCTCGAAATTTACCTGAACAACTCGGGATACCGCTCCCGCATATCTGATTCCAGTTCCCACGTCGCCTCTTCGACCTTGCTGTTCCTCCACAATACTTTGACCAAAGCGATGGTCTTGCTCCTCAAGACCTTGTCCTTCCTATCAAGGATCTGAAGATGCTTTTCTTCATATGATAAGTCCCGATCCAACTCCAAGTTCTCATAGCTCAATACATGAGTAGTGTCCGAAACATACTTCCGGAGCATGGATACATGAAACACGTCATGAACTCCTGATAAAGCTGGAGGCATTGCTAACCTGTAAGCCACCTCCCCAATTCGTTCTAGAACCTCAAATGGACCAACAAACCTGGGACTCAGCTTGCCCCGAACGCCAAATCGTTTTACTCCTCTCAGGGGTGAAACCCTGAGGAATACATGATCCCCAACCTGGAATTCCACGCTTCTGCGTTTCTGATCTGAATAACTCTTCTGGCGACTCTGGGAGGCGAGCATACGAGCTCTAATCTTCTCAAGTGCCTCATTGGTCCTCTGAGCCATTTCAGGACCTAAATACCTTCTCTCACCTGCTTCATCCCAGTGAATCGGCGATCTGCACTTTCTTCCATACAGCATCTCATACGGAGCCACACCGATTGTCGCCTGATAACTATTGTTGTACGAGAACTCAATCAGAGGGAGATACCTACTCCAAGATCCCTCAAAATCCAACACACAAGCTCGTAACATGTCCTCCAGTATCTGAATTGTCCTCTCAGACTGTCCATCCGTCTGAGGATGATAAGCGGTACTAAACCGAAGCTGCATGCCCATAGCCTTCTGCAGGCTCTTCCAAAACTTGGAAGTGAAAGTGGGGTCTCTGTCGGATACTATCGACCTCGGAGCCCCATGAAGTCGAACAATCTCCTTAACATAAAGCTCTGCATACTGCTCCACAGTATAAGTCGTCTTCACAGGTAAGAAGTGGGCGGACTTCGTATACCTGTCCACAATCACCCATACCGAGTCATGCTGACCCACGGTCTTTGGCAATCCTACCACAAAGTCCATGGCAATATCTTCCCATTTCCACTCGGGAATCCCAAGAGGCTGTAATAATCCTGCTGGCCTCTGGTGTTCTGCCTTAATCTGCTGACAGGTTAGGCATCTAGCCACATAATCCACCACGTCCCTCTTCATGCCTGACCACCAATACAAAACCTTCAGGTCATGGTACATCTTCGTAGAACCTGGGTGTAAAGAGTAGGGAGTGGTATGAGACTCGTCCAGAATCTCTCGCCGAATGTCTGGATCAATCGGAACACAAATCCATCCTTTGTACTTCAACAAACCCATCTCAGAAATAGAGAAGTCCTTAGCTACTCCCGATAGGACATTCTCTCTACGTTCAACTAACTGGGGGTCCTTTCCCTGTGCTTCCTTAATCCTCTCGAGGAGCGTTGACTGAAGAGTAATGTTGGCTAACCTACCAACCACTAGCTCTATACCTGCTCTGGTCATCTCTCCTGCTAGTCTGTCAGATATCTGCCTCGAACTATACAACTGTCCTGGGCCCCTCCGGCTCAATGCATCAGCCACCACATTAGCCTTCCCAGGATGGTATAGGATATCACAATCGTAATCCTTTACCAGCTCTAGCCACCGTCTCTGGCGCATATTCAAGTCCTTCTGGGTAAAGAAATACTTTAGACTCTTGTGATCAGTGTATATCTCGCACCTCTCTCCATACAGATAGTGTCTCCAAACCTTCAGTGCGAATACCACTGCAGCTAATTCTAGGTCATGCGTGGGATACCTCTGCTCGTACTCCTTTAATTGCCTTGATGCGTATGGTATCACTTTCCCAGCATGCATCAACACGCATCCCAGACCCTGTCTGGAAGCGTCACAGTAGACCACAAACTTCTCATTATCTGTTGGCAAGCTCAGCACTGGTGCAGTAATCAACCGCCGCTTCAGCTCTTTGAAGCTATTCTCGCATCGATCTGTCCACACAAACTTGGTCTTCTTCCTTGTCAATTCTGGAGAACCCCTCTACAAACCGCCGGTAGTAACCTGCTAGTCCAAGGAAACATCTAACTTCAGGAACATTGCTGGGTCTAGGCCAATCTCTTACTGCTTCCGTCTTGCTTGGGTCGACTAGTAACCCATCCTTACTGATAATATGGCCTAGAAATGAAACTTGCGATAACCAGAACTCGCATTTGCTAAACTTAGCATATAACTTATGCTCTCTTAACCGATGCAACACCAGGCGCAGATGATTCTCATGCTCTGACTCTGACTGGGAGTATACTAGGATATCATCAATAAACACAATCACGAACTTATCCAAGTAATCCTTAAAAATTATGTTCATCAAATCCATAAACGCCGCTGGGGCATTGGTTAATCCAAAGGACATAACCAGAAATTCATAATGCCCATACCGTGTCCGAAATGCAGTCTTTGGTATGTCCTCATCTCTGATCCTCAACTGATAGTAGCCTGATCGGAGATCAATCTTCGAAAACACTGTACTCCCTTGAAGCTGATCAAATAAATCGTCGATCCTAGGCAATGGATATTTGTTCTTGATGGTCAACTTATTCAACTCCCTGTAATCGATGCACATCCTGAGCGATCCATCCTTTTTCTTAACAAATAAAACTGGAGCACCCCACGGCGAGAAACTCGGTCTGACAAACCCCAAATCAAGTAGTTCCTGCAGCTGAATCTTCAATTCCTTTAATTCTGCTGGAGCCATTCTGTAAGGTGCCTTGGAAACTGGCTCTGCTCCCGGAGCCAACTCTATGACGAACTCAATCTCCCGCTGTGGCGGCAACCCCGGTAGATCCGCTGGAAACAAGTCTGAAAACTCGCAGACGACTCTGGTTTCATTCGGTCCCACTGCCGCCACCTTAGAGGAATCCACTATACTTGCTAGGAATCCTATGCAACCCTCTTGCATCAGGTCTCTAGCCTTTAGTGCCGAGATCACAGGTACCCGCGGTCCATCCACCGTTCCCACGAACACAAAGGGTGTCTCGCCCTCCGGTTCAAAGGTCACCATTCGTCGCCTACAATCAATTGTTGCTCCATACCGCGTCAACCAATCCATCCCTAGTATTATGTCAAAATCGTCCATATCTAGTTCAATCAGGTCAACAAATAATTCTCTACCGTCTACCACTACTGGTAAGGCTCTAACCCACCTCCTAGAGACTACCAGCTCTCCTGTAGGCAATATAGTCTGAAAACCCCTAGCATACAAAACACTAGGTCTACACAGCTGATCAATCACCCTAGCAGAAACAAATGAGTGCGTAGCACCAGAATCAATCAATGCAGTAAACAAGGATCCAGCGCTAAAAATATGACCTGTGACCACTGATGGACTGGCCTCTGCCTCAGTCTGAGTCAAGGTGAAGACCCTAGCAGGTGCGAGGCTGTCTCCCTGCCTAGGCTCCTCCTTCTTAGCCAGCGGGCAATCTTTCTTCAAGTGACTGGTGCTACCACAAACAAAACATGCCCTGATGTCGGCACTCGCCCTGATGCCGTCTCCTGCATCGAGGACACCATGGATAACTCCTCCAGTTGTCATTACCGCCCTAGCGGCCACCCACAGAACCGCGAACCCTCCTGTCAGAACCATAGGGAGTAAATGAGTCTGGTACTCTCCTCTTCTGCTCACTGGGGCCGCTGCCCCGACTAGGCCCAGAAGAAGAAGGCACTACCCTCCTGGTATCACGCCTAGCAGCGTTATCCTTCCAGATCTGATCCTCAGCCCTCTCAGCAGTGAGGGCCTTGTCTACCACTTGCGCATAGGTAGTCTCTGGAGCCATTGTAATACTCACGTCACGGGCGATCATTGCACCTAATCCCCGTACAAATCTGTCCCTTCTGGCCGTATCAGTCGGCATAAGCTCTGGCGCAAACTTCGCCAATCTATCAAATACCAAGGCGTACTCAGTGACAGATAACCTGCCCTGAGTCAGACTGTTGAACTCATCCGCCTTCGCCGCTCGAACGGCTACGCTGTAGTATTTCTCGTTGAAAATGCTCTTGAATTCCTCCCAGGTCATAATAGCAGTATCCCTTCGCTGCCCTACTACCTCCCACCATATTCGTGCATCATGTCTAAGCATATAACTGGCACAATCAACCCTATCCCTTCCTTCAACCCTCATGAAGTCCAGGATTACAGACATTGTACTCATCCACTGCTCAGCCTGCATTGGGTCTGCTCCCCCCTCAAAGGTAGGAGGTTGTTGTTTTCTGAATCTTTCATATAGAGGTTCCAACCTATTCCCAGTCACAGGTTGAACCGGAGCCGGTACCACACTAGGCGGTGGTGGTATCACAGTGGCCGGTGGAGGAGCTGGTTGCCTGTATTGACTAAGCTCATCCTCTGTTTTCTTCAACCTAGCCTCCATCACTGCTAAAATCTGTTGCCAGTTCTGAGGAGCAGGTGGAGGGTCCTACCCCTGGTTATCATCCTCGGCCTGAATGCCGCGGAGTCTCGATGATTGGCGAGGCATTGCAACTAAATGCCTGCAATCAATGACACCGCTCATTAGGCATGATAACAAGGTCCAATTTCCACCTCTCAATCTCAACAACAACCAAGATCAATCGACCAAAGTGACATACAAATACCATGCAGCACACTACGGGCCTTGCCCTGGCATCATGCATATGTTATTTCAATCATCATGCTCATAATAATTTAGGCAGGCACACAAAGCATTAAACACATATTCATGAATATATCAACCGATCATACCAAACTACCCTGAGTCGAGCTTTTCAATGGCAGCGTGCGTACATGTTCGGTCGATCTCCAGAACCAATAAACCTTGGCTCGCTCTGATACCAAGTTGTAACGCCCTACTACCTTAGAGCCGTTACTAAGTGAGTTTAAAACAGAAATTGTGCATTTAATTGACTCAAAGTGATTTCTAAAACCAAAAGTGTGATTAAACCAGAGTTTAAGGCTGTATTCTTTTAAAATGGTCAACTTCATTGAAAACGTTAAATATAAAACATCTGGGATCCCAAAATAAGGTTTACAAAATGTTTACAACACCAAAATAGATTTACACTTGATCAGCTATCAAAAGAATGGTTAAATACAGCCATATACAAAATGCCCCCAACCAAAGCAGTTGGGCAGGCCGAACATGTACGCGCCGCCCCCACGCTCTCCATACTCATGGCCGGTTGACTGACTCCTTGCTTTTACCTGCCACACGGAGCACCCGTGAGCTGAAGCCCAGCAAGAAAACCCAAATAACACATAACATATGCAAAACAAATAGCTGGCAATAATTCACTGACACATAGGAAAACCATCATAATAAACAAGTACGGCCATGCCGCTCCCAAGGCCTTACCAAAGCCTGGAGTTTCGATTCTCACCGCGAGGATAACTCATGTATCCCTTGGGTCCCACCCTGAATATAAGCATCCCATGTGCTGTGTGTTACTTTTGGCCCCACGGCCGCCCCGGCCTACGCCGTACCCGGCCTCTGCCGCTCGTTTCATCATAATCACACATATAGTACATTCAAAATAAACATTCACACACATCACGGTTCATTTAAGGTTAAGCATTTGCACGTAATACAATCCGGGGCCACGCCCTACAATCACAAGTGGGGCCATGCCCTAAAATCGGGTGTTACGGTTTTCTTACCTGTATCTCGTGCTTTCCAAAGTACCACGGTCACGAGCACGGTCCACAAGCACGAGCCTCTCCCAAAATCCTAGTCACAACACACAAAAGACACTTTTAACAACCTTAAATGAGCTTCCAGGCCAAGTTCTAGTACTCGGAACGTTGAAATTCACAAAACATGATAAAAGGCTCAACCCCGAGCACCCTAGGTTAAATTCCCAAGCCTAAAATCCTAAAATCCCAAAATCCCTTAAGCGCTGCGGCATAGGCCACCCATGCCGCGGCATGGCCCCCAAACAGAACCCTCAAAGGCCCAAAAACAGGTATGGGCCGCGACATTGCTTGGGCCATGCCGCAGCCCGCCCTTCTCCATCAGCATACCACTTCTTCGAAGGGCTGCGGCTCACCAAGAACCATGCCGCGGCTCGACCCTTCGAACGCAGAAAAACCCACCATTTTACTCTCTAATCCTCACCTTAAACCATCCCAAACACATATCTCAACCACAAAACTCCATTCCAAACTTTACATGAACAATCTAACACCCTATAAACACTAGAATCAATTCAAAACATCAACACACCCAAGATCCACTCCTATGATTTCAAATTTCAGCAACTAACCCCAAAACCCCACAATGTTTAGCTTAGGCATTTAAATTCCTTAAATCAAAACAAAATCCATACTTAGATATGTATAAAACCTTTACCTCAAATGAAGAATCCACACAAGTCCTTGATCCCCTCCTAGACTCCCACTTCTCCTTCTCTTCTTCTTCTTCTTCTTGCTTGCCCTAGCCTTTCTCTCCTCTTCTTTTCCTTCTCTTCTAATTTTATCAAGACACTCAAATGCCCAATACTCCAAACCGTGCCCCCCTATATCCCAGCTGCCTTTTGTCTATTACCCTTGCCAAAAGACCATTTTACCCCTTCTTAATAATCCTTCCTAACTAAACCTTCAAGGGCACTCAAGTCTTTACACTTCTATTTCAATTCTATCACTTTCCATCTTAAAACTTGTTACCCACCACAGTTACAAATGGTTACCCAAGTTACCCAATAACCAATAACCAACCACTCATTCTCAACTCAACTTAGAAGATTCCCAAAGTACCCCTAAGCTTTACCTGAGCCGGGTACAACATCCCGTTGTGACTTTTAGACTAAATGGCTCACTAGGACCGTCTCGATGCGTGCATCCTGATAAAAACATCGCACTCACATGGCACCATTCACATAGTACAATTATCACAGATATGCCCAAACATGGCCAGATTACAATCATGCTCATTCTAAGACAATCAGGTCTACATGCATACTAATTCACATAGTCGTGCATCTCAATTAATTAACTAATCACATAACGTGCAATAAATCGTAATCATGCATTAAGCTCATTAAAGTCACACACAAAATCCCATCATGCCCTCCAGGCACACTTCCCCAGGCCCTTAAGCCTAAACACTGAATTTGGGTCGTTACACCTGGGCCCTAATCATAACCATGTTCAGCATTTGGGCCAAGCCCTCATCACATATATCACGTATTAGGTGTAGTTTTCATACCTTTGATCCAAGCACAAGCTAAATAAAAATGACCCTCGAGCATGATCCCCTTTTGAGCCCTAGCGGTACCCTAGTCACAACCATAATAAATGATATCCATCAATATCGAGTAAAGAAAGGCTTTCGGACCGAGTCCTAGCTTCCGGGACCTCAAATTCTACAAAACCAAGTAGTAGAGCCCTTCCCGAGCCCTTAGGTTTGAGTCCTCGCAACTCCAAACCTAAGCTGGCCACTAACCCCAATTTGAGCTACGACGCCCGCCACTAAGGGTAGCGCCACTCTATAAGTCAGAGAACATGTGCCCTAATTTCACAAGACTCGCGTCGTGTTGCAACCTGCCTAACGCCACTGTGCCAAGGCGGTTTGAGGCACCTCCCCTGTTCTTTGAGTTCATGAAGGTCATGGCACAACATTGCGAACCCAGATTCCCAGCTATTTTCTCCAAACCAAAACCCCTACAATTAGTCCCCAAACTTCAACCAAACTCATAATTAAGCCTTAACCTCATAACAACATAGTATAACCAACATATAAAAATTAAGAACTAAACTAAAACCTCACCATAACTTAAAACCCCTCCCTTGAGTTCAAAACTCAAGAACATTAAAACCAAATAGAAATTCACCAAAACAGAGTATAAATCCTTGTTAGGAAAATATGTATTTTGCCTCAATGGAAATAATAATAAATTACAACTCTATGCAATATATTACAAATAAATAATGATTGATTAAAAAGAGTTACAACACTATAACTAAAAATTACAAATAAACAAAGAAAATGAAGAAGATGATGAAGAAGAAGAGAATAGTAAAATACAACTCTAAGCAAAAAGTTACAAATAAAGTAAAGCGTTTGAAACAAAAGAAAAGAAAAGATTACAAATCTTGAATAAGAAATACAAGTAAATATGGAAGAACAATATAAGGATGAAAAGCAATAGAATGAAAGAAAGGAATAAGAAACAAAAGATAAACAACTCTCACTCACACTACCAAAGTGAAGAGTGTTGGGGACCACCAACTTGAACAAGGTTTGAAACCTTTGTCCAAAAGCTTATTTCCCCTTAACTCAAGTACTAAGCGATCTCTCACAGATTATAGGAAATGCTTTCTGGAATTATCAAGCCTCAAGGTGTTTCTAGCCAAGTGCTCTAATGGATAGAAATGTTGTGTCTTACAAGTGAGCTATAGGCTCTTATTTATAGAGTTTAAAGACACCCTTTGAATTTCAAATTCCACCAACCCCCATGGCTATTACCAATGTTTAATTGGATTAATATGGAATTAAAAATGAGAGTTGGGAGTTATTTGGGTTTTTTGAGCCGTTCAACAAAGATTGAAAACACTGAAAAATGGTTAGTTTTTAGCCTGTGGCTACGGCCAGAACCCTCCCAAATGATTTTGTAAATCCCAAAACACATTATTGGGTTTAAATTCATATCTCTAACAGCCATATCCCATATGGCTTTATGAAATTCATCTCAATATTGTGTAACAACAAATTTACACAATAAAGGGTAATATTTGGAAGTTACAAATTTATAATACCAAATATGTTACATTATTTAGATATATCTCATATATCTAAATATTGTAATTCTCTATTATATGTTACAATATGTGCCACTCTTTGTCACATTTATTTAATCTAAAACATTACATTATATTATAATATAATATAATATTACATTATATTATAAAATAATATAACATTCCCCCACTAGATTAAATAGTTATCTATTGTAACACTTATTTAATCAATCATTATATTTTAAAATATAACATATCCCCCACTTGATTAAATAAGAACTCTCTCTTATAGGAGTCATTGCATTAGTGCATAAAGCAAAGTATTTTTCAACTTGAACTTTACTATAGTGTAATTATCACAAAATTTGTCGAAAATTTGGTTGCACTAGGCATTGAACCATCTTTTCATGATAACAAATCGGTGATAATACACACACCTTTGCGATGTTCACTTGAGACCTCTATGTCTCGCTTTGCACCGTTAATGGCCATGTGCACTTTCCATTCATGGACGTTCTTGAGAATACTCCCAATTCTCATGAGAGGCGGCACCACCCCTAGGTCCATATAGGTAGAATTCTTACAGTATTTTGTTACCAAAAATACTTGTCTTTACAAGACTGAATTCTATTAAAAAACCTTTCGATTTTAACCCTCCACTTGGTAACACACAAGTACTCAATATCTTAGATGGGACTTATTTGAGTACAACTAATATTCACTTGATTGACTTGTTGTTACCTATTGAACCTAACACTAGTTGAATAATTAGTGTTAAGATAGGTTACCATCAATCATGAATCTCTTTAGGGAGTTTAAGTCCCATCCCTCGAGATGATGCAGCCACTAAATCCCTCATTAGTGGCTTAGTGAAAGGATCCGCCAGATTTTCACTTGTTCTCACATAGGATATTGAAATGACTCCTCTTTGAATCAATTCTCTTACATATCCATGTCTTAGACTAATGTGGATGCCAAAAATCCACCAAGTAAAAAAAACAAAAGAAGTTTCTAGTCCCTTAAAGAAGTAAACAGCTAAGGGGCACCAAAGGCGACAAGTACGCGATGAAGGCAGAAGGTTATTATAGGCCATCAAAGTGTTAAACACTCGCAGGGCTCTAGGCCTCACGAGGTCATTCCAGGCCCCCAAGCCGCATCACCTTGTTAGACGCCTTTGTCATGCACACATGGCCCTTATCCATGCCCCTCGAAGTTAAGGCCCCAGCCTCGCGAACACTACTCTAGCAGCACCCCGCGCATGCCAACACTTCATGCGCCTAGCCTTGCCCCGAGGTGTCTCACACCAAGGCATACGCCTCGCGCCCGCGCGCACATGCGCCTCGCGCCCGCGCGCACCAGGGGCCTCGCGCCCCGCGCGCACCAGGGGCCTCGCGCCCCGCACGCACCAGGGGCCTCGCGCCCCGCGCGCACCAGGGGCCTCGCGCCCGCGCGCACATGTGCCTCGCGCCCCGCGCACATGGGCCTCACGCCCGCGCGCACATGCGCCTCGGGCCCCGCGCGCACATGCGCCTCGGGCCCCGCGCGCACATGCGCCTCGGGCCCCGCGCGCACATGCGCCTCGGGCCCCGCGCGCACTTGCGCCTCGGGCCCCGCGCGCACATGCGCCTCGGGCCCCGCGCGCACATGCGCCTCGCGCCCGCGCGCACCAGGGGCCTCGCGCCCGCGCGCACCAGGGGCCTCGCGCCCTGCGCGCACCAGGGGCCTCGCGCCCGCGCGCACATGCGCCTCGCGCCCCGCGCGCACATGGGCCTCGCGCCCGCGCGCACCAAGGGCTCGCGGTGAGGTCACCTCACCTCGCCCCCAAAGGCTTCGCCCAAGGGTCGCGCATGCCTAGCGGCCACACCCTCAAGGGTCTCGCCCAAGAATCACGCGTGTATATAGCGGCCTCGTCCCCAAAGGCCTCGCCCAAGGGCCACGTGTGCCTCGCCTCGCTCACCGGCCACGTCAAAGGCCTCAAGAGACATAGCCTCCACTAAACACCCTTCGGCCATATATCAGGAGCCTCGTAGTATGGGGGATGCAAAGTGATGGTTTCACAAGATAAGCCCCTCATCTCATTTGTAGGCATCATGCCTCATCACACACGCAGCAGGCCCCGTTGAAGAAGCCTTATCTCTCTTCCTGAGCTTCCCTACACTTAGTAGGACGTGGAATAACCATTGGGTACATAGTACCCGTACGTGTACGGGTGCATGACGTACAACCATGGGGAGGACAGAAGCATGACCCTGACACCTGTACCACACAGGTAGTGGAGGTACGGATCAGTCCAGAGAGTGGAGGCACTATATGCACGCCTCTGACTATGTACCAGGCTGACACTATGATCCTCTGCTCCACCACTCTTCCCACACCACTGCCACCTGTGCTATTACCCTGACAGTGTACTTTTGTACTATTTTGTCTCACGGGACCACCATGTATAAGGGGCCATTAGAGCCCAGCTATAAAAGGGGCTTGACCCCTCAGAATGAGGGGTTGGAAAATCCATTGTAAGGAGAGGCTATTGAGAAATGTACCGGGACTTGCTCCATCATTTATCTGTGTTTACTTTTCCTTAAAGTTTATTCTTAGTTCTTATATAAACATCACCTGACTTACCTTTGAGTTTTCCGATCTAATTTCGTTGACGAGATTTCACCGTCAACAACTAATGTGTCTAGACTTCCCATTATACACTCCGTTGTATGCTCTAGCCAATGTAGCTTGGCTATTACAATGTATCGATATAGTAGATACATTCTCTTAAATTAGGGGAATCTCTATCAACAGATCCCTTAACCATTCAGCCTCTTTGCCAGTAGCAGCTAGAGCTATGAACTCTGCTTCCATAGTGGAATGAGATATACAGGTTTGTTTCTTGGAACCCCAAGAAATTGCACCTCCACCAAGTGTAAATACCCAACCAGTTGTGGACAAGTTGTCCCCAAGATTTGATATCCAACTTGCATCTGTATATCCTTCTAATATCGAAGGAAATTTTGAGTAGTGAAGGCTTAGTCCTTTGGTTTTCTTGAGATAACCTAGGACTCTTCCTATTGCCTTCCAGTGATCCATACTTGGATTACTTGTAAACCTACTAAGTTTACTTACCGCAAATGCTATATCAGGTCTAGTACACTGGGCAGCATACATTAGACTCCCTATAGCACTAGCATACTCCAATTGAGCCACTGCTCTTCCTTCATTCTTCTCTAGTTTTACACTATGATCGAATGGAGTATTGGCATCTTTAACCTTGAGATGGTTAAATTTGTTCAATACTTTCTCAACATAATGGGGTTGCCCTAATGCAAAACCCCCACTATGTTTCTCTACTTTGATACCGAGTATGGTATCAACTTCTCCAAGATCTTTCATTTTGAAGGTTGATGATAGAAACTTCTTCGTTTCTTCTATCCCTTTCATGTTATTACTTAGAATAAGCAGGTCATCCACATATAAGCAAACAATGATCACATATCCCTTATAAGTTTTGGAATACAAATACTTGTATCCATTGTTATGTCTAAACCCATTAGAGATGATGGCTTGATCAAATTTCTCATGCCATTGCTTAGGAGCTTGTTTCAATCCATATAAGGATTTTACAAGTCTACAAACTTTATGTTCATATTTTGGTTGGACAAACCCTTCGGGTTATTCCATATAGACCTCCTCATTGAGGTCACCATTAAGGAATGTCGTTTTGACATCCATTTGATGAACATACAATTTGTGTATAGAAGCTAAAGCGAACAAAATTCTTATAGAAGTTGTTCTTGCAACAGGCGCATAGGTATCGAAATAATCGATACCCTCTTTTTGCCTAAACCCCTTAGCTACTAATCTAGCTTTAAAGGTTTGGATAGTGCTGTCAGTGTGGTATTTTCTCCTAAATACCCACTTACACCCAATTGGCTTAGACCCCGGTGGGAGGTCTACCAATTCCCAAGTGTTATTGGAAAGAATGGAATCCATCTCATCATTGATGGATTCTTTCCAAAATGCACTATCTCTCGATTTCATAGCTTCTCTATAAGTCTTAGGATCATCCTCAATGAGAAGTACAATAGGAATTTTCCTAATGACTTCCTCTCTATTTCCTTCTACCATGTAGAATGAAATTCATTGAGAATCTATCTCATCCACTACTAGAATTTTATGATTTTTAAGCCTTTGACTTCTTCTAGGTTCAAAGGGTTGCTTTACATCCTTTTGAGAATTCTCCTCTTGAGAATAAACTTTGGATGTAGAAGCTTGAGAATTGTTCTCATATAACAAATTCTCCTTTAGAGATGTTGAAGCTTGAGAATTGTTGTCACATAATATATTCTCAAAAAATTCAACTTCTCTAGATTCAATCACAACATTAGACTCTAAGTCTAATAGCCTATAAGCTTTACTATTGTTGGCATAACCAACAAAATCACACTTTATGGCTCTTGAACCTAACTTTGTTCTATTAGGTTCGTTTTTCTTGCAATATGCAAGACACCCCCACACTTTGAAGTACCCTATGTTGGGTTTTCTTCCTTTCCATAACTCATATGGAGATATCTCATTTTTCTTCATCGGTATTCAATTAAGAATGTGACAAGAGGTTAAAAGCGCTTCACCCCATAAGTTGAAGTTCAACTTAGAAAACACCAACATAGAATTTATCATCTCTAGATAAGTCCTATTTTTCCTTTTGGCAACACCATTGTGTTGTGGTGTATAAGGTGTAGTGCACTCATGAATTATACCATTTTCTTCACAAAATGTATTGAATTCATTTGAGAAGTACTCTCCTCCTCTATCACTTCTTAGCACCTTAATCTTTTTATTTAGTTGATTTTCAACTTCTAATTTATACAATTTAAAAGCATCAAAAGTTTCATCATTATGCTTTAAAAGGAACACATAGGTATATCTACTAAAATCATCTATAAAAGTAAGAAAATACCTTTTACCACCTCTAGTTAAAACACCATTTAATTCACAAAGATCACTATGGATTAAATCTAGTAAATTAGATGATCTTTCTACACTAGGAAATGGTTTCTTAATCATTTTTGCCTTAACACATGTTTCACATTTACCATAGTTTTTAATATTGCATGCAATCATACCACATTTTACTACTCTTTTCATGGTAGAAAAACCTATATGCGATAATCTAAGATGCCACAAAAATAAAGAATCATACTCAATAATATAGGCGGAATTATCATTTTTATTGATAACATTGAAAGTTACATCATTGGTGCACAATTTAACCATTCCCTCACAAGAGTACCCTTTTCCCAAGAATACATTTGATTTGGTAAGTATAAGTTTACCGGACTCAAAAACAGCTTTAATGCCAGGCTTGCCAAGCAAATCATCACTTACCAAGTTTCTACTCATTTCGGGAACATAAAGTACATTCACTAATGTAACTTTCTTGCCGGAGGTGATGTAGACTTCAATAGTACCTTTGCCAAGTACCTTGGATTTGCCCTCATTGCCCATTTGTATCTCATGGTTGCCCTTTGACTCTTAAAAGGTCTTGAACAATGATTTTTCATAGGTGACATGGACGGTGGCACATGTATCATGCCACCACCCTTTCACCTTGCCTTGGACCACATTCACCTGACTAAGGGTAGCAACTATGTTTTCCTCTTGAGTTGCGTTCACCTTAGGTCCTTGTTGGTCTTTTCTATGCCTACACTCTCTAGCATAGTGACCCTTTTTCCCACACACAAAGCAAGGGCCTTTCTCACCCTTAAACTTGTTTAGGTTAGTTTTTGGACCCAAAGGTTTCTCATTACCCTTTTCCCTTTGTTTTTGGGATGTTTTGGTTGTGGCACCGCATTTGCTTTGGAAGTCTCTCCATTAGACCCCTCCACAAGTTTATCTCTACATATCGATTCCTCTTCAATTCAAATATGTTTTTGGATTTCCTCCAAAGAATAATCCTCATTTTTATGAAGGATTCTTTTCCTATAGCTCTTCCAAGTTGGTGGTAATTTAGCCACTATAGCACCAACTTGAAAGGCCTCGGGAAGCTCAATCTTTAACACTTTCAATTTGTTAACAATTATTTGCAATTCATGAATTTGAGGAAGAATAGGTTTATCACCAAAATATTTGAAATCGAAGTATTGAGATATCAAAAACTTTTTGGTACCTTCCTCTTCCGCCTTAAACTTTTTCTTAAGTGTATCCCATATCTCCTTGGCTAATTTGGTCTCGGTGTAGAGGTCATAGAGCCTATCGGATAGGGCGTTGAGGATATGACCCCTACAAAGAAGGTTGTCCTCTTCTCTCTTCCTTCTTTTCTCCACCTCCTCGGGAGTGTCTTTGTCGGATGGCTCGGCTAGAGGTGCCAAGGATGACTCAAGGATGTAGGCTATCTTGAGTGTTGTCAAAAGGAATTTCACCTTGTCTTGCCACCTAGTGAAATTGGATCCATCAAACCTATCCAACCTCACTATATCTTGGTTCATGATCTTGATGGTCTCCCCTTCCATTGAAACAAAAAGGGTTAAGCTTTTGAATGTTAGGAAAATATGTATTTTGCCTCAATGGAAATAATAATAAATTACAACTCTATGCAATATATTACAAATAAATAATGATTGATTAAAAAGAGTTACAACACTATAACTGAAAATTACAAATAAACAAAGAAAATGAAGAAGATGATGAAGAAGAAGAGAATAGTAAAATAAAACTCTAAGCAAAAGGTTACAAATAAAGTAAAGTGTTTGAAACAAAAGAAAGGAAAAAATTACAACTCTTGAACAAGAAATACAAGTAAATAGAGAAGAACAATATAAGGATGAAAAGCAATAGAATGAAAGAAAGGAATAAGAAACAAAAGATAAACAACTCTCACTCACACTACCAAAGTGAAGAGTGTTGGGGACCACCAACTTGAACAAGGTTTGAAACCTTTGTCCAAAAGCTTATTTCCCCCTAACTCAAGCACTAAGGGATCTCTCACAGATTATAGGAAATGCTTTCTGGAATTATCAAGCCTCAAGGTGTTTCTAGCCAAGTGCTCTAATGGATAGAAATGTTGTGTCTTACAAGTGAGCTATAGGCTCCTATTTATAGAGTTTAGAGACACTCTTTGAATTTCAAATTCCACCAACCCCCATGGATGTTACCAATGTTTAATTGGATTAATATGGAATTAAAAATGAGATTTGGGAGTTATTTGGGTTTTTTGAGACGTTGAACAAAGATTGAAAAAACTGAAAAATGGTCAGTTTTTAGCCTGTGGCCATGGCCAGAGACATTAGTGGCCACGGCCACTAGCCTCTGTCCCACAGGCCGCAGCCACCAACATTCAGTGGCCGCGGCCATCGACCATTTTCAGCACTAAAAAATGTGCTATTTTTCTAAACGGTTCCAAACCCCCCAAATGATTTTGTAACTCTCAAAACACATTATTGGGGTTAAAATCATATCTCTAACAGCCATATCCCATATGGCTTTATGAAATTCATCTCAATATTGTGTAACATCAAATTTACACAATAAAGGGTAATATTTGGAAGTTACAAATTTGTAACACTAACTATGTTACATTATTTGGATATATCTCATATATCTAAATATTGAAACTCTTTATTATATGTTACAATATGTGACACTCTTTGTCACATTTATTTAATCTAAAACATTATATTATAATATAATATAATATTGCATTATATTATAAAATAATATAACATTCCTTACCTCAGCTGAGAAATCACGACCCTAAGCAGCACCTTAATATAATAGTTGCTCCTCCAAGCTTCCAATTTCAAGTAATCTCCTCCAAAATTCAAAGAAAACTTAACCACAAGGAAAGGATAAAGAGGGAACGAGAGAGAGAGAGAGATAGACGGACAGAGAGAGAGAGAGAGAGAGAGAGAGAGAGACTTTCCTTTGGGTTTCATATTGCTGAGTAATCTAGTGACTAAGTTACTCCTTTGGCATAAAAGGACTAAAATGCCCCTTGTCAAGCCTTACTCCTTTAATGCCTCCAAGGGAAATATCATCATTTGTCACATTTCCTGCTAATCTCATTTAACACCTCATAATTCTCCAAGTAATCATCAAATAACTTCCCATTACCCGCTGAATCCCAGTAATGTACTAAATTACCAAAATACCCATGGGCTCACCCCGAGCCGAGTATTGGACTCCGTTGTGACTAAACCACTAACTTACTCACTAGGATCACCTCGTGCCGAATAACTCAAATATATCCACATAATAATGTGGTCTCAATCATAAAATGTGTATAATTAAAAATATGCCATCAACAGGTCAAAATCACGAAAATGCCCTTGTAATAAGAAACAAGCCACATGCATGCTTAATACACCTAAACATGCATCGTAGTAATATTATAATATAACTCAGATAATTCACATAATCATGCATATAATTACACAATTAATTCAATTATTGCCCTCCTTCCCCCTAATCAAGGCACTAAGACTTATTAAGGAAATTGGGACGTTACACCTTTTGTCTCGTCGCGTGGTCCGTAAGCTTCCTTGGTGTGCATTTGCGTGACCCTTCGACGTACCCCCAGACCTCTCATAGCGAGACCCTTGATGGGTATTCGACACGAGGCTCGTATGCATCCTTGGCATGCACTTGCGCGAGGTCTGCAGCCTTTTGGAACACCCCAAGGCAACTCCAAGACGAGCCTCGCATAGTGAGGCCCTTGTGTCTCGGCAGGTGGGTAGGGAAACTCGAGACAGGCCTCGCATAGCGAGGCCCTTGTATCTCAGCAGGCAAGCAAGGCAAGTTAAGACTAGCCTCGCATAGCGAGGCCCTTGTGTCTCAGCTTCTAGACGTCCAGGGAGGCCCTCCTTAGGGTCCAGCTTAAGAGACTATTTTATATTGATGTCTAACTTAGCGGCATGGTGCGGGGTGCCTAAATGAACAATTTCCCATATTCACACTTGTCCCCGAGACTACAAGAATACTTTCAAGTGTTCCTTTAGACCCATCCTTACGTTCCTCGCGTGATATGTATGGCACTCGTGCTTCACTTTACTCCTAGGGATATGGAAGGCTCACCCTTGGAGTGATGTCTTGTGGTGAATGAAGAAACACAAAATGCACTTTGGTTGTATGTTTCTTTGCAGTTTATAAAGAAACACAAAAACCAACTTGCTAGGGTAGTGATCCAAGCATATCTTTGAGATTGAATGAGAGCCAATCATTTTCAAGTGCGGATCCCAATGTTGCCAATGCCTTTGATCCTCCCCCCCCCCCCCCCCCGCCCCCATTCGCTTTGGCTTTTCCTATAAATACCCAAGGCTTGTACTTTCTTTTCACATTAAAGATTACATAGCGTAGTGGTGATTTCTTGAAGTTACTTCCAAGAGCTTCAAGGTTCCATCTCCCATAGAAGCATTTTATAAGGTAATTTTAGCCTTATTTTTTGTTATTTTTTTTACCATCCATGCTTATCCCACGTGAGTTATGTAGGGAGCCTGAGGTTTTTTCTCATTTCTAAAGGTCCATCCAAGGATTCCTCTTCGCATGCCCAAAGGCCCGTCCTCGCACGCCTACGGACCGGCATACACACACCCAAGTATGCCTTCCTTTGTCGATGATACATGCATATCTTTATTATCTTTTATATGAGGGTAGGGGCTATAGGTTAGTATGTGCCTTTTCCTTCAAAGTTCCTTGTTTCCATAGCGTGTCAGACGCATATATATGGGTCCTTGTCTTCAATTACACTCATGTTGTAGACATAGGGTTGTCTTTACGCACACACGTCGTTGAGTCTTAGCTTGCCTATGGCGTCTGGACGGTCCTTTAAAGTCCCGCCTAGTGTTGAACCTATCGAGTTTTCATCTTCTGACTCTGAAGCCAATTTCCATAAACCCTCCACAAATAGGGGTGTGCGAATGCTCTACCTGTAACGGTTATCCTACCTTAGGTAGAAGGTATGGGGCCTCGAGAGTGAACTCGAATTTGTGACTAGTGGTGGGGGTTTAGGTTTCTCCCGATGGCAGGATACATATGTAGCCCAACTAAAATCAGTTCTTTAGCACTGTATAGCTGAAATTTATTTCCTAGAGGAAAACTGTCACACCCCAAGTTGCTAATAAGGTTTAGGACCTTGATTAGCGTGCCTAGAGGGCAATAAGTGGATTAACATGATAATATATGTGAATTTGAATGAATATGTGATTAGAATGCATGTTTAGGTGGTATAAATATGCATGTGGACCCCGTTTGCATGATAGGGGTAAATTGGTAATTTTAGCCCATTGAGGGCATAGCTGTAATAATTGAATTATATGATTTATACCACGTGTGAGTGGTGATATTACTATGATGCACGTGTCGAGACGGTCCTAGGGAGCTAGTTAACTTAAAAGTCACAACAGGATTTTTGTACCCGGCTCTGGAAGAGCCTAGGGGTATTTGGGGAATTTTGGTAAATTTGAGAATTAATGGTTAATGGTAATTGAGTAAATTGAGTAACCATTAGTAACTGCTGAGAGTAACAAGCTGTGATAGGAAAATGGTAGAATTGTAATAGAGATGAGTTGACAAAAGTGACCTTGGGGTTTAGTTAGGAAAGAATGTTTATAGAAGGGTAGAATGGCCATTTGGCTAAGGATAGATAAGCTTTAGGTGAAGGAAAAGAGGAGCCACGTATAACACTTAGTCACATATTGGTTTATGCTGAAATTGGAAGAAAAAGCTGGAAGGAAAGGGAAACAAGAAAGAGAGCTGAAGTTTGAAACCTAGGAGGAAATTCAAGGGGTTTAAGGCAACCAAAATCAAGTTTAAGCTAGGATTATTCAAAGGTAAGAGTTATGCTCTATTTTTGTTTAAATTTAAGTTTGATTTTTAGAGATTAAGTGTGGAATTTAAAGGAGATATGGCTGGTTTGGTTAGGAAAATTCAGTTTGGATAATCAAGGGGGAAGTGGCTTGAAGCTGGGATTGAGGTGAATTCAAGCTAAATTCTTGATTGAGGTAAGAGTTTTTATCATGTTTGAATTTCGTATCTGGTATGGTTTGAGATTTTAGAGGCATGGTTTACATTTTTCAAGCTCTGGTTTAGGTCTTAGAAGCCATGGTTTGAGTTTTTGAAATTTGAAACTCAAGAGTGGATTTTGAGTGTGATTGTGCAATTGAGTTTGTTTTTGATGTTTATAGGTTGTTAAAGGGTTCATTTGGGGTTTTAAATTGATTTTTGGGCTTAGGTACTTGTTTGGGTTGAATTGGAGTTGTTTTGGCTCGGGAAAAATGCAGGGGAAAACCCAAAAATCTGGGTTCGCGTAGGGGCGCCGCGACCCTGTTCTTTGGTGCCGCGGCGCAAGCTTGCATCAGGATTAGGGAAAAGCTTCTGGGCGCCGCGGCCGTTGATGGGAGTGTCGCAGCCCTAGGCTATTTTTGACAATCAAATTTTGCATTTTTAGGGCTTTTTCCCGGGGGCTCGAGGGATAGTTCCAATACATTGTTTTAGGGAATTAGAGGTTCCAAGAGTACGGGATTGGTCCCAGGAAGTGGTTTTGGGATTGGTTAGTATTAAAAGTGTTTTATATGTGTTGTGACTAGGATTTTGGAGAGGCTCATGATAGTGGACCGTGCTTGTGACCTTGGTGCATCGGAAAGGTCGGGATATAGGTAAGAAAACTGTAGCACCCGTAGAGCAGGGCACGGGCCCATAGTGTTGTTGCAGGGCATGGCCTTAAGCTATGTTGTTGTTAGAATGTAGTCTTGATTGAGTTATTATATGTTTGTATGCTGTTTGAGAATGCTATATGTGGTTTTAGCATAATGAACAGCAAGGAGCCGGGAACGGCGAGGGGCCGAGAACGGCGAAGGTCGAGAACGGCAGTGGGGCCGGGAATATCACTTAGCACATCGAGTGCTTATGGTTAGGGTGAGACCCCAATTGATACATGGGATATCCTTACGGTGAGAAGCGAGATCCCGGGCTTTGGTAACACTTCCGGGACGGCATGGCCGTACCTGTTTAGTCTGATGGACTATCTGTTTTGTCTGTGGATTGTCTAATGTGTTGATTATATAATATGCATATGTTATGTGTTGTGTGAGTTTTCTTGCTGGGCTTCGGCTCATGGGTGCTCTGTGTTGCAGGTAAAGGCAAAGAGAAAGTCAACCAGCCATGAGTACGGAGAGCATGGGGGCGGCGCGTACATGTTTGGCCTGCCCGACTGCTTTGGTTGGTGGCATTTTGGGAAATGGCTATATTAAACTATGTTTTGATAATTAGTCATCTTTTAATCTATTTTGAATTGTAAATATTTTACGAACCATGTGTTGGGATCCCAGATGTTAAACTTTTGGAACTTTTAATGAGATAGAGTACTTTTAAAGATTACAGCCTTGACTTTCTGTTTAACCGCACTTTTATTATTAAAACCTCGTTTAGCAAGTTAATTGCACATTTTAAACACACTTAGTAACGACTCTAAGGTAGTAGGGCGTTACAACTTGGTATCAGAGTGAGCCAAGGTTTATTGGATCTGGAGATAGATCGAACATGTACGCTCGCTGCCATTGAAAAGCTCGACTCAGGGTTGATTGGTATGGTTGATTAATATACTTGAATATGTGTTTGAATGCCTTGTTTGCCTGCTTAATTTATAAAGAGCATGATGAATGAAATAACATATGCATGATGCCAGGGCAAGGCCCGTTGTGTGTTATATGCTATTTGTATCTTATCTGGATTGTTGATTTTGCTTGGTTGTTGGGAATGGGAGGTGGAATTGGATTTTGTTATCATGCCTGATGAGCGGTGTCACTGATTGCAGGCATATAGTTGTAATGCCTCGGCAATCATCTAGACTCCGCGGCAGTCGGGCCGAGGATGACAACCAGGGTCAGGACCCTCCACCTGCCCCATAGAACTGGCAGCAGATATTAGCTTAAATGGAGGCTAGGTTGCAGAGAACAGAGGAAGAACTCCGTTAGATGAGGCAGCAGGCCCCTCCATAGGTTACAGGGTTACCAATACAGCAGAATGTGGTGCCAGTGCTGATTCAGCCTGTGGTTGAGAATAGGTGGGAACCTTTGTACGAAAGATTCAGAAAGCAGCAACCTGCTACCTTTGAGGGTGGATCGGACCCACTGCGGGCAGAGCAGTGGATGAATATGATTTCCTTGATCTTAGACTTTATGAGGGTCGAAGGAAATGAAAGGGTGGCTTGTGCTAGCTACATGCTTAGAGAGGATGCCCGCATCTGGTGGGATGTAGTGAGCCAGCGGAGGAATGTTACAGCTATGCCATGGGAGGAATTTAAGAGTATCTTTAATGAGAAATACTACGGTGTAACAGTTCGAGCTGCGAAGGTTGATGAGTTTATCAACCTGACTCAGAACAGGTTATCAGTTACTGAGTACACTCTGAGACTTGACAGACTGGCGAAGTTTGCGCCAGACCTAGTGCCGACGGATGCGGTCAGGAGAGATAGATTCATACGGGGGTTGAATGTGATGATCGCCCGTGATGTGAATATCACGTTGATTCCAGAGACTAGTACTTATGCACAAGCAGTGGATAAGGCCCTTACTGCAGAAAGGGCTGAGGATCAGATATGGAAGGACAGCGCTGTTAGGCGCGATGCCAGGAGGATGGTGCCTCCTTTTGTTGGGTCTAGTCGGGGCAGTGGCCCCAGTGAGCAGAAAAGAAGGGTTCCAGATTCATTTGTTCCTCCTAGTTCTGATAGGAGGGTACGAGGTTCTATGGGTGGCCGTCAGGGCGGAGGTGACAACTGGAGGAGTTTTCCAGTGTGTCCTCAGTGCAGACGACGACATCAGGGTGAGTGTCGGATTAGGGCATGCTTTATTTGTGGGAGTTCCAACCATCTGAAGAAAGACTGCCCACAAGTTAAGAAATAAGAGCCAAAGCAGGGAGACAGTCTTGCTCCTGCCAGGGTATTCGCTTTGACTCAGACTGAGGCGGAGGCTAGTCCCTCAGTTGTGATAGGTCAGATCTCTAGCGCTGGTTCTTTGTATACTGCATTGATTGATTCGGGGGCTACCCACTCATTTGTATCTGCTAGGGTGATAGATCAGCTTTGTAGACCTAGTATTGTATATGCTAGGGGTTTTCAGACTTTGTTACCAATAGGAGAACTGGTAGTGTCTAGGAGATGGGTTAGAGCATTACCAGTAGAGATAGATGGTAGGGAACTGTTTTTTGATCTAGTTAAGTTAGATATGGATGATTTTGATATGATATTAGGGATGGATTTGTTAACGAGGTATGGAGCAACGATTGATTTCAAGCGGTGTATGGTGACTTTTGAACTAGAAGGTGAGGTACCTTTCGTGTTTGTGGGGACGGTGAATGGATCGCGAGTGCCTATGATCTCAGCGCTGAAGGCTAGAGACCTGATGCAGGAAGGTTGCATAGGATTCCTAGCGAGTGTTGTAAATACCTCTAAGGTGGTGACAGTGGGACCGAATGAAACCAGATTGGTATGTGAGTTTCCAGACTTTTTTCCAGCAGACTTGCCGGGGTTGCCGCCACAGCGAGAGATTGAGTTCGTCATAGAGTTGGCACCGGGGGTGGAGCCAGTTTCCAGGGCACCCTATAGAATGGCTCCGGCAGAGTTAAAAGAGTTGAAGATTCAGTTACAGGAGTTACTGGATTTGGGGTTCATTAGACCGAGTTTCTCACCATGGGGTGCTCCAGTGCTATTTGTTAAGAAGAAGGATGGGTCGCTTAGGATGTGCATTGATTACAGAGAGTTGAATAAGCTGACCATTAAGAATAAGTATCCACTACCTAGGATTGATGATTTATTTGATCAGCTACAGGGGAGTACGGTGTTTTCGAAGATTGATCTCCGGTCAGGCTATCATCAGTTGAGGATTAAAGAGGAAGATATACCGAAGACCGCTTTTCGGACAAGGTACGGGCATTATGAATTTCTGGTTATGTCCTTTGGATTAACCAATGCCCCAGCAGCTTTCATGGATATGATGAATAGAATTTTCAAGGACTATTTGGATAAGTTCGTCATTGTATTTATTGATGATATACTAGTATACTCCCAGTCAGAGACAGAGCATGAGCATCATCTTCGTCGGGTATTGCAGTGATTGAGGGAGCATAAGTTATATGCTAAGTTTAGCAAGTACGAGTTCTAGTTACCGCAAGTTACATTTCTGGGCCATATCGTTAGTAAGGAGGGGATACTAGTTGACCTCGAGTAAGATAGAGGCAGTGAGGGATTGGCCTAGACTGAGCAGCCTTCCTGAGGTCAGAAGTTTTCTTGGGTTGGCAGGGTACTACCGGAAATTTGTAGAGGGGTTCTCCAGAATTGCTACACCATTGACAGAGTTGATAAGAAAGAAGACCAAGTATGTGTGGACAGATCGATGTGAGAACAACATTAAGGAGTTGAAGCGGCGATTGATTACTGCACCAGTGTTGAGCCTGCCGACAGACAATGAGAAGTTCGTGGTTTATTGTGACGCTTCTAGACAAGGTTTGGGATGTGTGTTGATGCAAGCTGGGAAAGTGATAGCTTATGCATCAAGGCAATTAAAAGAGTATGAGCAGAGATATCCCACGCATGAACTAGAGTTGGCTGCAGTGGTATTCGCACTTAAGGTTTGGAGACATTACCTATATGGCGAAAGGTGCAAGATATACACTGATCACAAGAGTTTAAAGTATTTCTTTACTCAGAAAGATCTGAACATGCGTCAAAGACGGTGGTTGGAATTGGTAACGGATTACAATTGTGACATTTTATACCATCCTGGGAAGGCTAATGTAGTGGCTGATGCATTGAGCCGGAAGGGCCCAGGACAGTTGTTTAGTTCGAGGCAGGTATCAGACAGACTAGCTGAGGAGATGACCAGAGCAGGTATAGAGTTAGTGGTTGGTAGGTTAGCCAACATAACTCTTCAGTCAACGCTCCTAGAGAGGATTAAGGAAGGACAGGGAAGGGATCCCCAGCTAGTTGAACGTAGGGAGAATGTTTTAGCTGGAACGACTAAGGATTTCTCTATCTCAGAGATGGGCTTATTAAGGTACAAAGAACGGATTTGTGTTCCGATTGATCCAGATATTCGGCAAGAGATTCTGGATGAGTCTCATACCACTCCCTATTCTTTACACCCAGGTACTACGAAGATGTATCAAGACTTGAAAGTTTTGTACTGGTGGTTGGGCATGAAGAGGGATGTGGTGGACTATGTGGCCAGGTGCTTGACTTGTCAGCAGATCAAGGCTAAACATCAGAGGCCAGCGGGGTTATTGCAGCCTCTAGGGATTCCCGAGTGGAAATGGGAGGATATTACGATGGACTTTGTGGTTGGATTGCCGAAGACCGTGGGTCAGCATGATTCGGTGTGGGTGAGTGTAGACAGGTATACTAAGTCCACCCACTTTTTACCTGTGAGGACAACTTATACTGTGGAGCAGTATGTTGAGCTGTATGTAAAGGAAATTGTTCGACTTCATGGGGCTCCGAGGTCGATAATATCCGACAGAGACCCCACCTTCACCTCCAAGTTTTGGGAGAGCCTGCAGAAGGCAATGGGCACACAGCTACGGTTCAGTACCGCTTATCATCCTCAGACAGATGGGCAGTCTGAGAGGAAGATTCAGATACTGGAGGATATGCTACGAGCCTGTGTGTTAGATTTTGGGGGATCTTGGAGTAAGTATCTCCCCTTGATTGAATTCTCGTACAACAATAGTTACCAGGCGACTATCGGAGTGGCTCCGTATGAGATGTTGTATGGGAGAAAGTGCAGATGACCGATACACTGGGATAAGACCGGTGAGAGGAGATATTTAGGTCCTGAGAAGGTACAGAAGACCAATGAGGCAATTGAGAAGATTAGAGCTCGTATGCTCACCTCCCAGAGTCGCCAGAAGAGTTACTCGGATCTGAGACGCAGGAGTGTAGAGTTTCAGGTTGGCGATCATGTATTCCTCAGGGTTTCACCCCTGAGAGGAGTGAAACGATTCGGTGTTAGGGGTAAGCTGAGTCCCAGGTTTGTTGGCACCTTTGAGGTTCTGGAACGAGTTGGAGAGGTAGCTTACAGATTAGCGATGCCTCCAGCTCTATCAGGGGTTCATGATGTGTTTCATGTGTCCATGCTTCGGAAATATGTATCAGATACTACTCATGTGTTGAGTTATGAGAACTTGGAGTTAGATCAGGATTTGTCATACGAGGAAAAGCCTGTTCACCTCGATAAGAAGGACAAAGTCTTGCGGAGCAAGACCATCGCCTTGGTTAAAGTGCTGTGGAGAAACAACAAGGTTGAAGAAGCGACGTGGGAGCTTGAGTCTGATATGCGGGAGCGGCATCCTGAGTTGTTCAGATAATTTCGAGGACGAAATTCTTATAAGGAGGGGATAATTGTAACACCCCAAGTTGCTAATAAGGTTTAGGACCTTGATTAGCGTGCCTGGAGGGCAATAAGTGGATTAACATGATAATATATGTGAATTTGAATGAATATGTGATTAGAATGCATGTTTAGGTGGTATAAATATGCATGTGGACCCCGTTTGCATGATAGGGGTAAATTGGTCATTTTAACCCATTGAGGGCATAGCTGTAATAATTCAATTATATGATTTATACCACGTGTCGAGACGGTCCTAGGGAGCTAGTTAACCTAAAAGTCACAACAGGATTTTTGTACCCGGCTCGGGATGAGCCTAGGATTATTTTGGGAATTTTAATAAATTTGAGAATTAATGGTTAATGGTTAATGGTAATTGAGTAACTTGAGTAACCATTAGTAACTGCTGAGAGTAACAAGCTATGATAGGAAAATGGTAGAATTGTAATAGAGATGAGTTGACAAAAAGTGACCTTGAGGTTTAGTTAGGAAAGAATGTTTATAGAAGGGTAGAATGGCCATTTGGCTAAGGATAGATAAGCTTCAGCTGAAGGAAAAGAGGAGCCACGTATAACACTTAGTCACATATTGGTTTATGCTGAAATTGGAAGAAAAAGCTGGAAGGAAAGGGAAACAAGAAGGAGAGCTAAAGTTTGAAACCTAGGAGGAAATTCAAGGGGTTTAAGGCAACCAAAATCAAGTTTAAGCTAGGATTATTCAGAGGTAAGAGTTATGCTCTGTTTTTTTTTTTAAATTTAAGTTTGATTTTTAGAGATTAAGTGTGGAATTTAAAGGAGATATGGCTGGTTTGGTTAGGAAAATTCAGTTTGGATAATCAAGGGGGAAGTGGCTTGAAGCTGGGATTGAGGTGAATTCAAGCTAAATTCTTGATTGAGGTAAGAGTTTTTATCATGTTTGAATTTTGTATCTGGTATGGTTTGAGATTTTAGAGGCATGGTTTACATTTTTCAAGCTCTGGTTTAGGTCTTAGAAGCCATGGTTTGAGTTTCTGAAATTTGAAACTCAAGAGTGGATTTTGAGTGTGATTGTGAAATTGAGTTTGTTTTTTATGTTTATAGGTTGTTAAAGGGTTCATTTGGGGTTTTAAATTGAATTTGGGGCTTAGGTACTTGTTTGGGTTGAATTGGAGTTGTTTTGGCTCGGGAAAAATGCAGGGGAAAACCCAAAAATCTGGGTTCGCGTAGGGGCGTCGTGACCCTGTTCTTTGGTGCCGCGGCGCAAGCTTGCATCAGGATTAGGGAAAAGCTTCTGGGCGCCGCGGCCCTTGATGGGAGTGTCGCGGCCCTAGGCTGGTAAGAAAACTGTAGCACGCGTAGAGCAAGGCACGGGCCCATAGTGTTGTTGCAGGGCATGGCCCTAAGCTGTGTTGTTGTTAGGATGTAGTCTTGATTGAGTTATTATAGGTTTGTATGCTGTTTGAGAATGCTATATGTGGTTTTAGCAGAATGAACGGCATGGAGCCGGGAACAGCGAAGGGCCGTGAACGGCGAAGGTCGAGAATGGCAGTGGGGCCAGGAATATCACTTAGCACATGGAGTGCTTATGGTTAGGGTGAGACCCCAATGGATACATGGGATATCCTTACGGTGAGAACCGAGATCCCGGGCTTTGGTAACGCTTCCGGGACGGCATGGTTGTACCTGTTTAGTCTGATGGACTATCTGTTTTGTCTGTGGATTGTCTAATGTATTGATTATATAATATGCATATGTTATGTGTTGTGTGAGTTTTCTTGCTGGGCTTCGGCTCACGGGTGCTCTGTGTTGCAAGTAAAGGCAAAGAGAAAGTCAACCAGCCATGAGTACGGAGAGTGTGGGGGCGGCGCGTACATGTTTGGCCTGCCCGACTGCTTTGGTTGGGGGCATTTTGGGAAATGGCTGTATTAAACTATGTTTTGATAATTAGTCATCTTTTAATCTATTTTGAATTGTAAATATTTTACAAACCATGTGTTGGGATCCCAGATGTTAAACTTTTGGAACTTTTAATGAGATAGAGTACTTTTAAAGATTACAGCCTTGACTTTCTGTTTAACCACACTTTTATTATTAAAACCTCATTTAGCGAGTTAATTTCACATTTGAAACACAATTAGTAACGGCTCTAAGGTAGTAGTGCGTTACAAAAACTTGCCTCCTGAACCTCCACCCCCTACGGTGCTGAAGTCCCAGATGCCGACGTCGGGGGTCCTGCTAACAACGGTGCTGATAGTGATCCACTTGAACCTGAGTTTCTTTCCATTGTCTTTCCCTCATTTCTTCCCCCATCCACGACTAACGTTATAGAGTCAAGCAGTATGTAGGCAGACATAGGGCATACAAGGAGCCTTCTAGGGGGTTGATGAAGTCATTCTCTCACAAACAACATGTTTTTTCTATTCAGGTATCAAACATGCCAAGGAGGATTCCCGACGATTTCGAGATTATGGACATCAAGTCTACCTTGACGTAGACCAAGCTTTCTAACATGCTAAAGGCCCATCAACTATCACCAGACATCAGCTCTACCATTTTTTCTCGTAACGATCGTGCATCTGACACGCCATAGAGCCCTGTAGCTTTTAGTAACTTGGTGATCAGGTCTTGGTGGGGAGGGGGAGCAGGGTCTTGCCACTCCATTCTTTTTTTGTTAGGATACTTAATTATTTCAAGCTGGCACCCCTTCATTTGTCACCCAACTCTTGGGTTGTGTTGAGTTGTCTGTATATATCACATAAGCAAGTGCACCTGTGTGGGCCCTCCATGAAGGAGGTCCATCATTTGTTTACCTTGAGGGTGAACCCATCGACCCCTGGCTTCTATCAGCTCCAAAAGGTTGTGGCCCTCACAAGGTTCCCTCTCGTGGAGAATTCCATCTCCAACAAGGGTTCGTGGAATAGTGATTTTTTCTTTACCAACAGCATGTCTACGCAGCATACTCATTTTAATCATTCATGTAAGCTATTTCTACTCTTTTTCTTTTTTGTCTTTATCCTTCTTCTCGGGTTTGTCTTACTATATTCTTTTCTTTTTCTTGGCTTTAGCTCTTGAAGGGGTAGTCGACCTTGATTTGAGTTCAGCAACCCTCGACTGTGTGGCAAAGGACTTGGTCATGCCATCCGCATGCAAGCAGGCTTGTGATCTTTTTATTGAAGGCAACCTCTACTCATCCAAGTTGTTGTCTCCTGATTAGGAAATTTCCTTGTGCTCTGTCTCATTCAAGTCTACTGACTCGAAGGATGTAGATGATGATGATGATGATGATGATGATTAAGATTACCACTACTCTAAGGATGATATGATGGGCACAGAGGACGAGATTGAGGTGGAGTCCGAGAATTACTCATGTTTAAGATCCTTGGCTAACAGGGTCGGGGAGGTTGGAGATGACGGATGCACTGATGATGTCACTTCTCGAATCACATTGCCGGCAACAGGCAACCAGTTTGCCTTCGTCTCCCCTCCTCCCGCTCCTTCTATTTCGAGGAGGATTTTCGTCCTACCTTCCTTCGATGATGCTCTTCCTCCCTTGGGGGCACACTTGGGATAGTTGTTGTAACATTTCAAAGTTCCTAATATGGCTTAGTTCCTTGATTAGGGTGCTAGGAGGGCATTATTCAAATATTATATGATTTAAATGAATATCTATGTGATTATATGAATTTCATGAGTTATATTATAATATGACTGGTTATGCATGTTTAAGTGTATTAAATGTCCGTAAAAAGCTTGCTTTTATTTAAAGGGGCATATTTATAATTTTGGTCCGTTAAGGGCATAATTGTGATTATATTGTATTGTATGATTGAGACCACATTATTATGTGGATATATTTGAGATAGTCGATAGGAGTTGGTCCTTTGGAGCAAGATAGCGGTAAAGTCACAACGGGGATTAATACCTAGCTCGAGGTGAGCCAAGGGGTATTTTGGTAATTTGGTGAGTTACCGAGACTCATTGGAGTATGAGTCGTATTTGGGGAAAATAGTTGTATTTCATGAATGGTGGAATTAATTGGGAATTATAAGTGTAATTGGAGATTTAATGGGATTAGAGTGCCTAATGACCATTTTGCCCTTATAGGCTTTGAGAGGAAACTGGGAAGTGGGGGCATTTCGATCTTTTGGACCATTTGGTTAGTAAGCCCAAGCTGAGTTGATTAACTCAGAAAAGAAAACAACTCACTCCCTCTCTTTCTCTCGTTACTCTCTCTCTCTTCCTCAAGAGCCTCTCTTAGTCTTTTGAAGACTTTACCTTGGAGGATTAAGATTAGTGGAGATCTTGGTGGAATTGAAGCTTGCTATTGAGGGATTAGAAGTTGCTATGTGTGGGGAATTTACCTGGGAAATTCGAATTCTCAAAGGTAATCCAATCCTCTAAGTTGTTGAGTTTTTGTTTATTTGAGAGTTTTGAAGTATTTCTTGAATTTTGAGTTTGGTTCAGTTATTGTAAGTTTTAAAGGTTGTTTATTGTTTATTTATGTTGATGGGACCATATCTGTGGTCGATTTGTGTTAAAAACATGTTTGGGGATGGTTTTGGGAGACTTTCGATTCGTGAAAATCGCAAGTCTTTTGGGTTCGCAGGGTAGTGCCGTAATGCTGTTCTTAAGCGTCGCAGCCCACATGAATACGAGGTTGGGGGTACCTCGAATCGCCTTGGCGCCACGATGTTTGGTGGGATGCGCCACGGCTCTTTTGTGGGGGCGTTGTGGCTCAAATTGGGAAAAAGTAAAAAATGAGGCTTTGGGTACGAGAACCCAAACCTATGGGCACGAGAACCCAAACCTATGGGCTCGAGAATGGTTCTACTATCCGGTTTAGTAGAATTCAAGGTCCCAGAGGCTAGGACTTGGTCCGAAAGCCTTTATTGGTTAATTCCTTGATGGTTATTCCTTATTATGGTTGTTATTAGGGTCTACCTCTGGGCTCAAGAAGAAAGGATTGCACTTAGGGTCATTATATTCACTTGCTCAGGACTTGAGGTAAGAAAACTACACCTAGTCTGAGATTAGGGCTCGAGCCCCAGTTATTGAACATGGTTTTAACTATGTCTGATATGTTTGATGAAACATGATTGAGTGCACTGTGTATATCTGTATTGAATGATGAATTCTTATTTGTTATATCTGGTCAATAAGCTCGGCTTATAAGCCGTGGACGACATTAGCTAGCGGAAAGCAGGTTGTAATGGTTGGGCCAATATAGAAGTTCAGCTTATAAGTCATGTATGGCATTAGCATGTAGAATGTAGGTCGTAATGGCTAGGCCAATATAGAAGCTCGACTTATAAGCCGTGGATGGCATTAGCATGCTGAATGCAGGCTGTAAGGGCTGGGCCAATATAGAAGCTCGACTTATAAGCTGTGGACGACATTAGCGTGTGGAACGCAAGCTGTAATGGCTGGACCAATATAGAAGCTTGGCTTATAAGTTGTGGATGGCATTAGCATGTGAAATGCAGGCCATTATAGCTGGGCCTTATAAGCCATGGTCGACAATAGCGTGCTGAATGCAGACTGTTATGGTTGGGCCAACCCAGAAGCATGATATATGCTTGCATGGCTCTATGTTCAAAGCTATAGCCACTTGGAACATAGAGCGTGGTTCACACTTGACCGACTCTATAGTTGTTTCCAAAGGGAACAGTGCGATGGATGTCTGTGTGGCTCTATGACTGCTTAAATAGATTGAACGCATGCCTGAGTATTGGTTATAATTGCTAAGCATGCTATTTATGATCTGTCATTTGTTGAATAACTGTTATGAGCATGGTTATGTTTTCTTGCTGAGCCTTGGCTCACGGGTGCTATGTGGTGCAGGTAAGGGCAAAGACAAGCTGGACTAGCCATGAGTTGAGAGCTTCAGGGGCGGAGTGTACATATGCGGCCTGCTCGACCGCCGTGGCCAAGATTACTTGCTAGAACTAGGATTGAACCCTGATTTTGTCGCCTAGGCCGACCTTCTTTATTTATTTTGGATCTGTATCAGTTATAAACTATTTTTGGGATCCCATGTAGAAACTTAAACCTTTTTAATGAAATGGTTTCTGTTTGACCAAAATTTTGAATACCTTATCCTTGAATTAGTTTAATTACACATTTTAAGTCCAAATGACTCGTTTAGCGAGTTAACCACTATTTTAAACACACAGTATAACAGTCTTGGATTAGTAGGACGTTACAAATGTCCTTGGGTACTTCACTTCCCAAAGAGGCGACTCCACGCCCTTCTACTCCCTGTGCTTCTGTTGATGGATCAGGACCTTCTTGTTCCCCTTCTTTATCTAGGCACGCGTCAACAAGTGTGCACGCTTCACCTCGTCAACTCCATATCTCCACTCCTTGAGGGCATCCTTTGGCAGCTCAGTATGGAGAGGCTGTGAGCCAACACATGGGGAAGATTCCCGAAGGTGAATGTGGGTCTATGTATGACATTCCAGACACCAAGTTGGGTGAGCCTTATATGCGAGCCTCTATGCAGGTATGTGTCTGGACACTTATTGTGTAATGCTCTGGATAGCCAAGACTATTACACTGTGTATTTTAAATATATCTGAACATGCAAATCAAGCCATTTGGAAATAAACGTGTCACTAAGGTTAATTAATAGATTGGGGTTAAAATATTTTGATCATAGAAATAGTTGTTTTCATTAAAAAGTTAGGTCTATACATGGGATCCCAAAAATAGATGTTTACAAGGCATTTACAACTCTCAAAATGATTACAATTAAAGCCAGCCTAAGTGACAAAATAAAGTTCGGCTCTATTCCCCATTGATCCCTCAGTCGTGGTGGTCGAGCAGCTACAAATGTACACGCCGCCTCTGAAGCTCTCCAACTCACGACTAGTCCAACTTTCCCTTTCCCTTTCCCTTACCTACACCACATAGCACCTATGAGCTAAGGCTCAGCAAGAAAACTTAATTCGCAATCACAAATGAACAACAATATATAAACAATAAACTTAAATCGATCAATTCAATAACAACAGAACATAAGCAATAAGCTAGGCAATGATAATAAGCTCAATCCAACATGTAATTCATTCTCAGAAATCAATACAGTAGTTAAGTGCAAATGACACTTCTATTTATTCAGCGACGTTCAGGCTCAGTGCCCTTAGATGGAGCCCTTTGATTATTTAGCTGACCCTGGCATGCTTAGGCAGGGCTGCGTTCCACACGCTTAACATCAGCCCCGACTCCCTTAGGCTGGACTTTCAGATCAAATATAACAAATGAATAGATTGCAGAACACGCTATCGATTGCAGCACAAAAAAGCATGCCTATCAAGATATTATAAATTATAAATATATTCACAATCATTATCATATTCATTAACAGGGGTCCAAGCCCTAATCACAACCCGGGTGCAGTTTTCTTACCTCGAGTTCCGAGCTGCAAGTGTAAGACAGTCCCAAGCACGATCCTCAATCATGAGCCTTAGCGGTATAACCTAGTCACAATGCAATAATGGATAACCATCAAAACTGAAACCGATGAAAAGCCGAAGAATATTATACGAGCCTCTGAGACCTTGAATTCTATTAAACCGGGTAATAGAATCCTTCCCAAGCACTTAGGCTGAGTTCCCGTGCCTAAAAATCCTATTTGCCCAAAGTTTCCTATTTGAGTCGCAATCCTCCTAAGAGGCGTTGCGACCCTCTTCAAGTCAGAGAGCAATATTAGACTTTTCTCTGGACACGCGTCGCAGCACTGAGCAGGGTGCCAAGACGGTTTAGCAAGCCCCCTTAGCCCTTCTCGGTTCATGTGGACTACAGCGCCCAAGAACAGCATCGCGGTGCGACCTCAGGAACCTCGAAAAATCAGTGATTTCAGAAATCGCAACCTCCTCCAAAACTCACACAACTAATCCTAAAAAATATTTCTAACCATTTATGAGCCTAAGCTCGACCATAGATCAATTAAACAACCCTTCATAACCTTAAAGCAACAATCAAATACCCCAGAACTCAACAAAACATCAAAAGCCACTAACTTCAAACTCTCTCCATAAACTTAAATGAAAATTCAGAAAAGCTTCAAGAATTCAACTTACCTCTGCCGAATTGAAATCCCCAGTTGATCTTCTTAGTTTAATAGCTTCTAGACCCACCACAAGCAGCCTTCAATCTCACCAAGCTGCCTTCTAAACCCAATAATTCCAAGGCTTCTCCCAAGCCAAAGCTAACTTTCACCCAAAGAGATAGAGAAAGAGGGTAAACGTGAGGGAAAGAACCCTTAGTGTTTTTGTGCTTCTGCTCACTTCCTGAAGACTTTTCCAAGTCTATCTCTTAACACAAAAGACTAAAATGCCCCTAAACTTATCCTTAGCCTCTTATTGCCTTTAAGGGCAAACCTTTCATTTACCACATTTCTCGCTAATCCTCGAGTGATCCTATAAATTCTCAATTAATCTCAACGTACCCAAATAATCACCAAATAACTACCTGTTACCCAATAAATTCCAAATACGCACTAAGTCCCCGAAATACCCCTAGGCTCACCCAGAGTTGGGCATTTGACCCCGTTGTGACTATTCCTCTAATCCGCTCCCTAGGATCGCCTCTAGCCGAATACTGCAAATATATCCACATAACAATGTGGTCTCAATCATTTATCACATATAATCACATTTATACCCTCAACGGGTCAAAATTACAAATATGTGCTTATTAAGAAGATCGGGCCCGCATGCATATTTAATACACATAAACATGCACATATATTCATATTACTAAATAAATCATGTATGCCACGTAGTCACACATTTAATCAATTATTTCCACACATATATATCCAGTTATGCCCTCACGACACACTAGTCAAGGATCTAAGCCTTATTAGCAAATTTTGGACATTACAACTATCCCCACCTACTGAAAATTTCATCCTCGAAATTTACCTAAATAACTAAGGATGTTGATCCGGCATAACCGACTCTAGTTCCCAGGTCGCTTCTTCAACCTTACTATTCCTCCATAAGACTTTAACTAGAGGAATCGTCTTGTTCCTTAGAACCTTGTCCTTTTTGTCTAGGATCTGTACTGGTCGCTCCTCATAGGACAAGTTTGTCTATAGCTCCAGATCCTCATATCCTAACACATGGTTCGTATCTGACACATACTTCTGAAGCATTGAGATATGAAACACATCATGAACTCCTAATAATGACGGGGGCAGAGCCAATCTATAGGCTACTTGCTCGATCCTCTCCATGATCTGAAAAGGTCCTACGATTCTAGAGCTCAGCTTGCCCTTTTTCCCAAATCTCCTTACTCCCCGCAATGGAGAAACACGTAGAAATATGTGGTCCCCTACCAAGAACTCCACGTCCCTATGCTTAGGGTCAGCTTAGCTTTTTTGAATGCTCTACGACGTGAGCATTCAAGCTCGGATCTTCTCAATAGCTTCATTAGTCTTCTGAACCATCTCTGGTCCCAAATACTTCATTTCCCCCATCTCATCCCAATGAATGGTTGGCCTACACTTCCTTCCATGAAACATCTCGTATGGAGCTACTCCAATCATTGACTGATAACTATTATTGTAAGAAAATTCAATCAATGGGAGGTACTTACTCCAAGACCCCTCGAAGTCTAGCACACATGCTCTAAGCATGTCCTCCAATATTTGAATTGTCCTCTAAGATTGCCCGTCTGTCTGAGGATGAAAGGAAGTACTGAACTTTAGCTGAGACCCCATAGCCTTCTATAAGCTACCCCAAAACTTGGAAGTAAATATGGGATCACAGTTCGATACTTTAGACTTTGGAACCCCATGGAGACGTACGATCTCCCTCACATATAGCTTTGCATACTGGTCCACAATATAGTTTGTCCTCACTGGCAGAAAGTGAGCTGACTATCACCCATACCGAGTCATGTTGCCCCACCGTCCTGGGCAAACCTCCTACAAAGTCCATGGTAATGTCTTCCCACTTCCACTCGGGAATACCTAAAGGTTGTAACAACCCCGCTAGCCACTGGTGTAACACCCTACTTCCCTAGAGTTGTTACCATGTGATTTTAAAAAGTGCCATTAGCTCGCTAATTGAGTTTTTAGACTGAAAAGTGTGATTATACCAAAATAAAGACTCAAAATTTAGGGTACATTTGACCTAAGTGACAAAATGAAATGTTTGTATAGTGTTCCTCAAAACTATCCCAGCCATGGCGACCAGGTAGACCGAACATGTACGCTGTAACAACCAAAAATCACTAATAAGGCTTAAGGGCCTTGATTAGTGTGCCGGGAGGGCACGATTGGTTTATGTGTGAATTAAATAGTTTAATGCATGATTTTGTGATAAGTATGCTTGTATGGTTATATGAATATATATGTGAAATGCATGTCTACGAGTATTAGTATGCATGTAGACCCCGTTTAGTTTAAAAGGGTATATTTGTAATTTTAGCCCGCTAAGGGCGTAAATGTGATTATATGTTATAAATGTGAGGACCATATTATTATGTGGGTAAATCTGCAGCATGCGACTTGAGGCGATCCTAAGGAGCTAGTTAGAGGGAAAGTCACAACGGGACCTAATACTTGACTTAGGGCAAGTCAAGGGGTATTTTGGGTATTAGATGGTTATTTGGGTTACCAGGTTATAGAAAAAAATAATTGGAGATATATTTGAGGTTAGGAAGCTTAGGTGGGAACACTGGAGAATTTTACCATTTTTCCCTCGGGGACGTTTTCGGTACCCTGAGCCTCGGGATTGACTTAATTTCTTAAGGATAGATAGACAAAATGTAGAAAGTGGTGGAAACATCAAGAACCGACCCTTCCCTCTCCCTTTTCTTCTCTCTCAAGGAAAACTACAAAAAAACTAAGGGAATTAGCTTGGAACACAGAGAATTGAATGGAAGATTTGGAGGATTAACTCAGTGGAAGCTTAAGAATCTAACTAGGAACTAAGGTAAGCACTGAATAACATTTTTGATCAATTGATTATGTATTTTTGGGGTTGGATTCTAAGAGTTCTTAGGTTCTTAACTTCAAGGTTGAATTAAGGCAGAAAGCTTGGGTGTTAGCTCACTAATTGCTTGGAGGATTGAGTCTTCAGTGAAGGTAAGCTCCAATTGATGATATAGTGTTTGAATTCTGAGTTTTTCTGACTGGTTTTAGTGTTCTTGAGTGTGTGGATTTCAGAAATTAAAATGGTGTTGTGATAGGTTTCTAGACTAGGTTTATGCTGGCTTATGTTACTAAAATCAAGCTAGAATGTTTGTAGTAATTGGAGTATATCATTGGTATGGTTATGGGAGGTTTTGAGTGAGGTTTGGGTGTTAAAAATGGTGGTTTTTCTGTGTTCGAAGGGGTCCGGCCGCGGCATAGTTCTTGGTGTACTGCGGCCCTCTAAAGCTGATGAGTGCTGGAGATGGAGGGCAGGCTGCGGCATGGGGTATGTAGGGCCGTGGCCCGTGTCAGTTTTTGGGCAAGGATGAGCCTCTAGTTGGGGGCCATGCCGCGGCATGGGGGGCTTAAGCTGCATCCCTTAAGGTCATTTGTGGCCTTTTGGAGTTTTTAAGCATGGGAATATAACCTAGGGTGCTCGGGACTACCGTGTTTGATGGAATTCGATGTCTCGGAGGCTAGAACCTTATTCGGAAACCTTTTTACAATTATTAATGATATCCCTTATCTTGGTTGTGACTAGGTATAAGCTACGGGCTCGGGAAATGGATCGTGCTCAAGAGGCATCTCACGTAACTAGTGCATTTGGAAACTAAAGGTAAGAAAACTATACCCAGTTGTGAATTTATAATGGGACTAAGGGTTCCCTATTTTGTATGCTTTATAAAGGATGGTATTATGCCATGTGAATAACAAGCAAACGGCCTAAGAGTGCCGGAGTTTACACTGGCACACAGAGCGCGACTCAGCCACTGGTAGCTGAGGACAGCTTATTATTCACTGAGTTCGGTTTAAGCGGACTGGAGTCAGTGGGGTTAAACAGAGGGTGCGACCTAAGGGCGTCGACCCTAATTGTCATTTGATTTTATTATTATTATTGGTTGATGGATTTGTCATGCTGAATAGCTGAGTGTTGGCTTGTTAATTTTCTGATTATGTCTATAAACTATGTGATTAATGTGGTATGCTAAGTGTATGAACATGCCTTAAGAGTTATCTAGTTGTTATCATTGTTTGTGATAAGATGTCATGTTTTCTTGTTGGGCCTTGGCTCACAGGTGCTACATGGTGCAGGTAAAGGCAAGGGTAAGCTTGATCAGCCCTAAATCGAAGACCTCTAAAGGTGGAATGTACATGATCAGCTGCTCGGCCACCACGGTTGAGGAGGAGACAGGAACAGGAGGGCCATAAATATCTATTTTTCCCTTAGAGTGGCTAGTGGTTGTTTGTACTCTGGAAATTTTGTAAACTGATTTTCAAATACTGTTTCTTTTGGGATCCTTTGCACAAAATGTTTAATTATATAAAATTTATCTTTTGTGACCAAAACCTTTTAACCCTAGTTCATTAATGGTTTCAGTGACACGTTTTTAACTAAATGACTTGATTAGCAAGTCCTGCACCTTTATAAATACACAGTGTAGCGGTCTTGGCTATCCAGGGCGTTATATACGCGTTACTCCATGCCCTCCAACTCATTCCTGGTCGGCGTTTCCCTTGCTCTTACCTGCACCATAGAGCACCTGTGATCCAAGGCCCAGCAAGAAAACTCCACACACATAGCATATAACAATTCAATCCAGTAAATGCAAAATTTTTAAATAGATAACACAGACTATTCACATAGCGTCCTATGCCGACCAAGGTGCTTTACCGAGCACCCAGTTCACGGTCTTCACTGAATAGGTGAGTACAACACCCTAGATGGCCATGCCATGGCAGCCTGCATTCAGCATGCTTGCTATCATTCGACCTGTATTCAACATGCTTGTTGCTATCTCCGGCCTTCACCGATCCCAGCCTTCGTCGATCAATCATAATCATACAAACATGGCATAACAACTATAAATATTCATACATAACATTAAACACAAATAATTGGGCCATGCCCTGCTTTACGGGCACAAACAGTTTTATTACCTGTGTCATTAACTGACTATATAGTGCGATCCCGAGCACGATCCCCTAAACCCAAGCCTTAGCAGTGAAACCTAGTCATAACGCCGTAATAATAAATATCCATCAATCCCTAAACCAATTAAAAACTTTGGAATAATATAATAGCCTTCGGGACCTCGAATCCTACTAAATTGGGTAGTATAATTCTTCCCGAGCCCTTAGATTTGAGTTCCCAAGCATAAAGCCTTGTTTTGGCCATTTCCCCTTATTTGAGTCACGGCCCAGCCCCCCAGGGACGCGGGGCGCTATAAGTCAGAGAGCCCCAAGGCTCTCTCCTGGGGGACACGGGCCGTGGCGCGCCCTACCTGCACCGCGGTGCCTGGGCAACATCAGGGACCCTCCAGGGTCTTCTCACGAATACGAGTCGCGACTTGAGCTCCAAACCCAGAACTCCCCCTGTATTTTTACAAGCCAAACCCACTGAAATCCACCCAAATGAAAACTTAAACCCAGAATTCAGTCTAGAGTTCATATCAAAGCAACATAATCCGTATAAATACCCCAAAAACTATCCCATAATCTCATTAAAAATTCACAAACCACCCTAAGGTTTAAACATAAAGAAAACCTCTAAATCACAGTAGAAAAACTCAGGAAGTCATCATAAAATCCCTACCTCAATTAAGAATCTGATCCTGAGCTAAACCCCAAACACTTCAAGCTTCAATTTCCTCAAACCCTCTGCCAATTCCCCGAGAATTTCACCAAAATTTCCAAGTACACCAAAGGAGAGAGATATAACCGAGTAGAAGGAGAGAGTGAGGGCTGAGAAATCAGTGCTTTCCCTTTTCTTATTTTTTTTCCTGAGTGTCCAGCTGGTTTCTAAAGCCTATCCAAGTTTATCTTTAGCCTTAAAATGACTAAAACATCCCTAGATTAACCCTTAGCCACTTAATTCCTCCAAGGGCAATCCCATCATTTGCACCATTCCCGCTAATTCCTCGAGTGTTCCTATAAATCCCCAATTAATCACGACATACCCAAGTAATCGCTAAATAGCTACCCGTCACCCAGTAACCCTAAATATGTACTACATTCCCAAAATACCCTTGGGCTCACCCCGAGCTGGGTATCTGACCCCGTTGTGACTATTCTGCTAATCTGCTCCCTATGACCACCTCGGACCACACATCTCAAATATATCTCCACAATATTGTGGTCGCAGACTTATCATAACATAACACACACACACCCGCACTTATATATATCCTCAATGGGTCAAAAATTACAAATATGCCCTTAACAACACGATCGAGCCCACATGCATATTTAATTCACCTAAACATGCATATCTAGTCATATAATAATTTAACTCAAGTAATCACGTACTAATACACATATATCACAATTAGTCACGTAGTAATAAGATTAAATCAGTTATTGCCCTCCTGACACACTAATCAAGGCACTAAGCCTTAGTAGCAAATTTGGGATGTTGCAGCTAGTGTTTGACCTTCACCTACTGACAGATTAAACACTTTGCTACGTAATCGACCATGTCCTTCTTCATCTCCGGCCACCATTACAATGACCTTAGATATTAATACATCTTCGTGGTGCCCAGATGTAAGGAATACGGTGTGGTATGAGATTCATCGAGGATCTCTCGTCTTATACCCATGTCCATCGGAACACAGTTCCGATCCTTATATCTCAGCAAACCCTCCTCTGAAATGGAATAATCCTTAGCCACTCTAGCTAGGACATCCCCTCTAATCTCCTTCAACCATGCATCATTCTTCTGGCTCTCTTTTATTCTCTCCAAGAGGGTGGACTGCAATGTAATAATGGCCAACCGGCCCACTATGAATTCTATCCTTGCTCTGGTCATGTCTTCTGCTAATTCATTAGATATTTTCTTTGAACTGAATAGTTGTCTTGGGCCCCTCCGACTCAAAGCATTTGCCACTACATTGGCTTTCCCTGGGTGATAAAGGATCTCACAGTCATAATCCTTTACCAACTATAGCCAACATCTTTGCCTCATATTTAGGTCCTTTTGGGTAAAGAAATACTTCAAACTCTTGTGATCGGTGTATATCTCGCACTTCTCTCCATATAGATAGTGTCGCCACACCTTCAGTGCGAATACCACAACTGCCAATTCCAAATCATGAATAGGGTATCGTTGCTTATATTCCTTTAACTGTTGAGATGCGTAGGAGATAACCTTCCCACTCTTCATCAATACACATCCTAACCCCAATCTTGATGCATCACAATACACTACAAACCTTCCCCATCTAAAGGAAGACTTAGCACCGGATCCGTAATCAATCGTTGCTTCAGTTCCTGGAAACTACTCTCACATCTGTCTAACCATACAAACTTCAGATTCTTCTACGTCAACTCAATCAATGGTGTGGAAATCTTTGAAAACCCTTCCACGAACTGCCTGTAATATCCCACCAACCCAAGGAAGCTCCTAACCTTCGATGTGTTCCTTGGCCTCGGCCAATCTCTAACTACTTCTACCTTGGCTAGATCTACCTTAATCCCATCTCCACTGACAATGTAACGCCCTACTTCCTTAGAGTCGTTACTAAGTAAGTTTTTAAGACAAAACAGTGTGCAATGAACTCGCTAACCGAGGTTTTTGAAACAAAAGTGTGACTAATTAAAAGTTAAGGCTGTAATCTTTGAAAATGCATCGTTTCATCAAAACTTCTATTATTAAACAGTTGGGATCCCAAAATAAGGTTTGAAAACTAATTACATCTTGAAATAAGGTTACAGTTGAGAAATTATAAAATTATAGATTATTACAGCCATTTTCGAATAAACCCCTAACCAAAGCAGTCGGGCAGGCCAAACATGTACACGTCGCTTCACGCTCTTCGTACTCATGGTTGGTTGACTCAGTCATTGCCCTTACCTGCAACACAGAGCACCTGTGAGCCGAAGCCCAGCAAGAAAACTCATGCAGGACATAACATATGCATTTATACAATTTATCATAACAGATAATCCACATATAAACAAGTCAACCATTAGACTAAGCAAACACGGCCATGCCGCCCCAGAGGCCTTACCAAAGCCCTGGGGTATCGGTTCTCACCGCGAGGATAACTCATGTATCCCTTGGGTCCCACCCTGAATATAGCATAATACATGTATCCACCGGGCCCCGCCCTGATTATAGCATCCCATGTGCTAGGTGTTACTTTCGGCCCATGGCCGCCCCGGCCTATGCCGTACTCGGCCCACGGCCGCCCCGGCCTACGCCGTACTCGGCCCTTGCCGTTCATTTCATCATAATCACACATATAGTACGTTCGAAATAATCATTCACACACATCACGGTTCATTTAAGGTTAAACATTTACACATAATACAATCCGGGGCCATGCCCTAAAATCACACAGTGGGGCCATGCCCTATTCTCGGGTGTTATAGTTTTCTTACCTGTACTCCGAGCCTCCTGATGCACTAAAGCCGCGAGCATGGTCCTCAAGCATGAGCCTCTCCAATAGCCTAGTCACAACACACATAAAACACTTTTTAATACTAACCAACCCAAAACCATTTCCCGGGACCAATCCCGCACTCTCGGCACCTCTAATTCCCTAAAACAATACACCGGAACCATCCCCCGAGTCCCCGGGCAAAAGCCCTAAAAACCAGAATTTTGGGTGTCAAAATTGGCCTAGGGCCGCGGCGCCCAGCGACTTGGCCTCCTCCTGATGCAACCTCACACCGCGGCGCCCAAGAACAGGGCCGCGGCGCTCATACGCGAACCCAGAAAATCTGGGTTTTCCCTTGCGTTTTTCCTGAACTTAAACCTTCCAAATCACACCAAACCAATACCCAAACCCCAAAATCAATTTAAAACCTCAAATGAACCACCCAACAACTCATAAACTCTAGATTCAAGCTCAACACACAAACATATCCAACAATCCACCCTTTGATTCCTATTTTCAGCAACTCAAACCAAAAACTCAAACACACTAACTCAAGCTCTAGATTTTACAAATCAAAACAGAAATCAAAACTTAGATGTGCACAAGATCCTTACCTCAAATGGAGAATCCACTTAAAAGCTCCCTTGATCCTCCTCCCAAGCTCCCACTTCAGCCCTTCACCTTCTTCTTCTTCTCTTTTCACTTGCCCTAGCTCTTCTTTCTCCCCCTCTTTCTTCTCTTCAATTTCTATCAATGCCACAAGTGACCCCAAATGCCCAAACCGTACCCCCTTAGACCACAGCTGAAATTTTCATAATCCCCTTGCCAAAAGACCAAATTACCCCTTCCTATTAACCTTTCCAAACTAAACCTTCAAGGGAACTTAAGTCATTACTCTTCTATTTCATTTCTACCATTTTCTTTCTAAAACATGTTACTCTCAGCAGTAACTAATGGTTACCCAGGTTACTAAATCTCCAATAACCATTACCCGCTAAATCTCAACTTGACCATAAAATTCTCGAGGTACCCCTAGGCTCCTCCCGAGCCGGGTACGGAATCCCGTTGTGACTCTTAAGTTAACTAGCTCTCTAGGACCGTCTCGGCACGTGCATCACAACAATAACACAACACTCACATGGTACAAATCACGGAATACAATTATCACATATCAATGCAGATATGCCCAACAAGGCCAAAATTACAGTTATTCCCTTCTAACACGATCCGGGCCTACATGCATACTAATATACATGGTCATGCATCTCAGATAAACAAATAGTCATATAACATGCTTTAAATCATAATCATGCATTTAATTCATAAAAATCACACATAATTCCCATCATGCCCTCCTGGCACGCTAATCAAGGCCCTTAAGCCTTATTAGCAAATTTGGGTCGTTACAGACAATATGGCCAAGGAATGCCACCTTCGGTAGCCAAAACTCGCACTTCTTAAACTTAGCATATAACTGCTGCTCCCTTAATCTCTGCAATACCAATCAGAGATGCTGCTCATGCTTTGCCTCTAAACGAGAGTAAAGCAGGATGTCGTCGATGAAGACAATCACGAATTGATCCAAGTAATCCTTGAACACCTTGTTCATTAGATCCATAAACGTTTTTGGGGTATTGGTCAATCCAAATGACATGACCAAGAACTCATATTGCCTGTACCTCATGCGGAAGGCCATCTTTGGGATATCCTAGTCCTTGATCCTCAGCTGGTGATAACCAAATCGAAGATCAATCTTTGAGAATACTATCTTACCCTGCAACTGATCAAACAGGTCGTCTATCCTCGATAGTGGGTACTTGCTCTTGATAGTTAACTTGTTCAACTCCCTGTAGTCTATACACATCCTAAGGGTCCCATCCTTCTTCTTCACAAACAAAACCGGAGCACCCCATGGTGAGAAGTGAGGTCTAATACCTTCAACTCCAACTCTTTCGAAGCCATTCTGTATGGTGCCCTCGACACTAGTTCTGTACCTGGCGCTAACTCAATGACGAACACGATCTCTCAGTGTGGCGGCAGTTCTGGTAAGTCCTCAGGGAACACATCCAAGAACTCACATACCAATCTAGTCTCCTCCGGTCCCACTAGCATGACCCTAGTTGTGTCCACCACACTAGCTAGGAACCCTATACATCCTCCTTGTAATAGGTCTCTAGCCCTCAATGCTGATATTATGGGAATGCAAGGTCCATGCACAGTACCAACAAAGACGAAGGGGTCCTCACCCTCAGGCTCAAAAGTCACCATCTTCTTCTTGCATTCTATAGTTTCCCCAAATCTGACTAACTAATCCATCCCCAAAATCATGTTAAAGTCATCCATACCCAACTCAATCAAGTCTACTGATAGTTCCCTATTGTCCACCATCATTGGAAACGACCTAACCCATCTCCTAGATACTACCAGTTCCTATGTAGGTAGTATAGTCCCAAACCCCACAGTATAATACTCACAAGGCCTACACAATCTATCAATCACTTTGCTAGAAACAAACGAATGTGTAACACCACAGTCAATTATTACAGTATATGAAGTGACAGGGCTAGAAAGCTGACCTATCACCACCGAGGGACTAGCCTCAGCCTGAGTCAAGGTGAACACTCGAGCTGGAGTCAAGTTGTCTGCCTTCCTTAGTTCTTCTTTCTTAAAAGTTGTACAATCTTTCTAGAGATGCCCAATCACCCCGCACAAGTAGCATGCTTTTGCTCGACATTCGCCCAGATGGTGCATCTTGTATCTAGCACACTCTGGGTAACTTTTCCATGTCTCACTGCCGCCCTAGACACATCAGACCCTCCTATTAAGACCAGTAGTGGTCGAGGTGCCAAGGGTATTCCTCTTCTAATCACTGGGGCCTTCGCCCCTACCAAATCCCACAACTGGAAGCACTATCCTCCGAACATCCCGTCTTGCAGCGCTCTCTCTCCATAACTTGTTCTCTTCCTCCTCAGCTGTGAGGGCCTTCTCAACCATCTGGGCATAAGTAGTCTCCCCAGGTATTGATATGATCCGCACATCTCAGGCTATCATAGCATTTTTCCCCCGAACAAACTTGTCTTGCCTGGCTGCATCTGTAGGCACTAGATCGGGTGCAAAGTTTGTTAATCTGTCAAATTTCAGGGCATACTCAGTAACTATCATGCTGCCCTGTACCAAACTGGTGAACTCATTCACCTGCGCAGCCCTAACAGCATTGATGTAATACTTCTGGTTTAACAAATCTCTAAACTCCTCCCAACTCATAGTAGAAACATCTCGAGTCTAGGATACCACCTCCCACCAAATGCGAGCATCATCTTACAACATAAAGGCAGCACAAGCCACTTTTTCATTACCAACCACCCTCATAAAGTCCAGGATGGAGGTAGTTAGGCTCATCCACTGTTCAGCCTTAAGTGGATCTTGTCCTCCCTCGAAGATTGCAGGAAGTTGCTTCCTGAATCTCTCGTACAGTGGCTCCCACATGTTCCCAATCTCAGGTTATTGTACTACTGGTGCCACAATAGGTGGCAAGTCTGATGTAGCGTTCCCTGGCAGAACTTGCTGTCTCAGAAGATGAATCTCTTCCTCTTGACTTTGAAGTCTAGCTTGCATGTCAGCAAGCATCTCTACCAATTCTCAAGGGCTGGTGGAGGTTTCTAGCCCTGGTTATCATCTCTAGCCTTAATCTTAGCGTCGGCTAGTCAAACTGATCGCCTTGGAGGCATAACTCTCAAAGTTTATCTACAATCAATGATTCGGCTGATCAGGCAATGATAACAGGTTTTGAAATCACTCCACAGTCTAATGCAAACAATCAAGTAACAACATGCAAGCACAATGGTAACAAGCATTTCAACAATTATCCACATACAGTGGCAATGCTAATAAGCATGCCTCATCATATACACATAGCAGTCAAGGGCAACACCCTATCAGTACATCTCATGCTTCCTAATAAACGAGAAAATAAGACATTCATATTTCATATAAACAATCAAACATGTAATCACATATATAGTTACCAAACCTTAAGTCGAGCTTGTCTTTAGCGGCGAGTATACATGCCCAGCTAGTCTTCAGGAACCCTTAAACCTAGACTACTCTGATACCAAGTTGTAATGCCTTAGAGAGCCAAGAATATTACACTGCGTATTTTAAATAGTGTTAGACTTGCTAATCAAGTCGTTTGGACATAAACGTGTTACTAAGGTTAATTAATGAATTAGGGTTATAAGATTTTGATCATAGAAATAGTTTCTTTCATTAAAAAGTTGAGTATGTACATGGGATTCCAAAAAGGTGTTTACAAGGCATTTACATCTCTCAAAATGATTACAATTAAAGCCAGCCTAAGCGAAAAAAATAAAGTTTGGCTCTAGTCCCCATTGATCCCTCGGTCGTGGAGGTGAGCAACTGCAAATGTACACACCACCCCAAAAGCTCTCCAACTCACGGCTAGTCCAGCTTTTCCTTTCCTTTACCTACACCACATAGCACCCGTGAGCCAAGGCTCAGCAATAAAAATTAATTCACAATCACAAATGAACAACAATATATAAACAGTAAACTTAAATCGACAAATTCAATAACAAAAGAACATAAGCAATAAGCTAGGCTATGAAAATCAGCTCAATCAAACATGTAATTCAATCTCAGCAATCAATACAGTAGTTAAGTGTAAATGAAAATTTTGTTTATTCAGTGACGTTCATTTTTGGTGCCCTTAGGCCGAGCCCTCTGATTATTTAGTTGACCCCAGCACGCATAGGTCGGGCTGCATTCCACACGCTTAATATCAGCCCTAGCTCCCTTAGGTCGGACTTTCATATCAAATATAACAAATGAATAGATTGCAGAACACGCAATTGATTGCAGCACAAACATGCATGCCTATCCGGATATTCTCAATTACAGTTATATTCACAATCATAATCATATTCATTAACAGGGGTCCAAGCCCTAATCACAACCCAGGTGCAGTTTTCTTACCTCGAGTCCCGAGCTGCAAGTGTAAGACGGTCCCGAGCACGATCCTCAATCCCAAGCGTTAGCGGTATAACCTAGTCACAATACAATAATGGATAACCATCAAAACCTAAACCGATTAAAAGACTCAGAATAATACACTAGCCTTCGGGGCCTTAAATTTTACTAAACCAGGTAGTAGAATCCTTCTCAAGCACTTAGGTTGAGTTCCCGAGCCTAAAAACCCTATATGGCCAATGTTTCCTATTTGAGCTGCGACCTTCCTCAGAGGTGTCGCGGTCCTCTACAAGTCAGAGAGCAATATTAGACTTTTCTCTAAACAAGTGTCGCAGTGTGCTCTATTCAGTGCCGTGGTGCCAAGACGATTTAGCAAGCCCCCTTAGCCCTTATGGGTTCATGCGGGTCGTGGCACCCAAGAACAGCGCCACGACGCGACCCCTCGAACTTAGAAAAATCAGCGATTTCAGAAATCGCAACCTCCTCCAAAACTCCCACAACTAATCCTGTAAACAATTATAACCATTTACAAGCCTAAGATCGATATCAAATCAATTAAACAACCCCTCCTAACCTTAAAACAACAACCAAATACCCCATAACTCAACAAAACCTCAAAAGCTAGAACTTCAAACTCTCTCCATAAACTTAAAAGAAAATTCAGAAAAGCTTCAAGAATTCAACTTACCTCTGCCGAATTGTACTCCCCAGTTGATCCTCTTAGTTTAACAACTTCTAGACCCACCTAAAGCACCCTTCAATCTGACCAAGCTGCCTTCTAAACCTAAGAATCCCAAGGCTTCTCCCAAGCCAAAGCTAACTTTCACCCAAAGAGAGAGAGAAAGAGGGTAAGCGTCAGAGAGAGACCCTTAGTGGTTTTGTGCTTCTGCTCACTTCCTGAAGACTTTCCCAGTCTATCTCTTAACACAAAAGGCTAAAATGCCCCTAAACTTAACCTTAGCCTCTTATTGCCTTTAAGGGCAAACCCTTCATTTACCACACCTCCTACTAATCCTCGAGTGATCCTATAAATTCCTAATTAATCCCGACGTGCCCAAATAATCACTAAATAACTACCCATTACCCAATAAATTCCAAATATGCACTAAGTCCCCGAAATACCCTGAGGCTCACCCCGAGCCGGACATTTGATCCCATTGTGACTATTCTGCTAATCCGCTCCCTAGGATTTCCTCGAGCCGAATACTGCAAATATATCCACATAACAATGTGATCTCAATCATTTAACACATATAATCACATTTGTACCCTCAACGAGTCAAAATTACAACTATGCATTATAAACAAGAACGGGCCCACATGCATATTTAATACACATAAATATGCACATATATTCATATATTAATATAACCATATAAGTCATGTATGCAACGTAGTCACACATTTAATCAATTAATTCCACACACACACACACACATATATATATATCCAATTGTGTCCTCCCGACACACTAATTAAGGCACTAAGACTTATTAGCAAATTTGGGATGTTACATATTGTATGTCTTTCATTTTTGATAGCACCATATCATTGATGCTCTATTTAACTTTTTTTTTTTGTACTTAGGCTTCCATCCTGGGCCACCGGTTTGTTGCCTCAAGTTCTTCATCAAAGCAACGATTACAGTCCGAGCTCAAGGTATCGATGAAGGACCTCTCCTTGGTCAAGGCAGAGAAAGATTAGTTGTCTACATTGGTTAGTGATTTGGAGGGTCAGCTTGTTGAGGCGGTCTGTAAATGGGATGTGGCAATGGCAAAAATCGCATCGACCTCTCAATCTAACACCAGGATCGAAGCCACAATTTAGACCCTCAATGAGAAGATTAGTGCTCTTGAAGTTGAGCTGGTGAATTCTAAGAATAACATAGTTGAGCAGATGTTGCATGTCATATGGTGGACTAATCCTGATGTCAACCTATCTCCCTTTGGTGACTACTCCATCGAGAATATTGTCGAGTGGAAAGGTTGAGGTGGGAACCCATAGAGCCTTCTTCGTGGCTTATTATTTTTTTAAGAGGGGTGTTGTGTAACCCTCTACCTTTTCTCTTTTGCATGGAACTTCTTAAGTCTTTGATTATATGTGGAACTCTTTATGTCTAAGGTCATTTTAAGTTCACTTTTGTGTGCGAAAGTTTTATATATAGGATTTTTAACGCCCTACTACCCTAGAGTCATTACCATATGATTTTAAAATGTGTCATTAGCTCACTAATCGAGGTTCTAGACTAAAAAGTGTGATTAAATCGGAATCAAGATTCATTTAATAAAGATTAAGTATAAAAGGTTTGGACATCCATTAAAATTATAAAAGTAATACACTAGGATCCCAAAATACTGTTTCAAAAAATATTTACAACTCAGAAGTTAGAGTACAGTCGACCTAAGCGACAAAATCAAACGTTCACAACGTGTCACTCAAAAAAACCCTCAATCGTGGCAGCCTGGTAGGCCAAACAAGTACGCACCGCTCCATGCCCTCCAACTCATGCTTGGTTGCCCTTTCCCCTACCCTTACTTGCACCAGTGACCCAAGGCCCAACAAGAATACTCACGCACATAGCATATAACAACTCATTCGCGTAAGTGCATAATGGCCAATGCCGACCCTAGTACATTACCATGCACTGGGTTCACGGTCTTCACCGAACGGGTGAGTACAACACCATAGACGGCCATGCCATGGCGGCCTACATTCAGTATGCTTGTTGCTGTTTGGCCTGCATTCAGCATGCTTATCGCCAATCCCAGCCTTCACCAATCAGTCATAATCATACAAACATGGAAAAAAATCATGAACAATCACACATAGCATTAAACATAGATAATTGGGCCATGTCGTGCTCTACAGTCACAAACAGTTTTCTTATCTGAGTCTCGAGTTGACAATATAAGGTGATCCCGAGCACGATCCCTATATCCAAACTTTAGTGGTAAAACGTAGTCACAATGTAATAGTACATAACAACCACAATCTAGATTGATTTTAAACCTTCAAAATAATAAACTAGCCTCCGGGACCTCGAATTCTACTAATTCGGGTAGTAGAATCCTTCCCAATCCATTAAGATTGAGTTCCAAAGCTTAAAACCCTAATCTGGCCAAACACCTCTATTTGCACTGTGGCGCCCTCAATTAGAGTCGCGACGCCCCCACAATTAGAGTCGCGACCCTCTACAAGTTAGAGTGCCCAGCCCTAAAATTCTCTACACACGCGCCACGGTGCTCCTTGCCCAAAGCTATGACGCCAAGGTGATTCAACGAATCCCCAAGGCCTTCTAAGTTCATGCGGGCTACAACGCTCAAGAACAACACCATGACGCAACCTCGCGAACCCAGAATTTCCAGTGTTTTCATGCCTTGCGCCGCCTTCCTTCGGCACCCTCAGCTGTATGGGATTTTCCACTACTTGAGCATAAGTGGTAGTCCTCGGATCCAATGTTTTCTTGACATCGCAGGCTATTGTCACATTCAACCCCCGTACAAAATGATCCCTCCGTGCCATATCAGTGGGCACCAAATCCGGCGCGAACTTTGCCAACCGGTCAAACTTGAAAGCGTACTCTGTGAGGGTCATTCCGTTCTAAGTCAGATTAGTAAACTCATCCACCTTCGCAGCTCAAACTGCAACACTGTAGTATTTCTCATTGAAAACATCCCTGAACTCATTCCAGGCCATAGTAGTCACATCCCTCCTCTGGGACACGACTTCCCACCGAATGCGGGCGTCATCCCTCAACATGTAGCTAGCAAAAGCCACCCTCTCATTTCCTTCCACCCTCATGAAATTCAATATGGAAGAAATCATATTCATCCACTGCTCTACCCGCAATGGGTCTGGACTGCCCTCAAAGGTGGGAGGGTGTTGCTTTCTGAACCTTTCATACAAAGGCTCCCACCTAATCTCCATCACAGGCTAGGCTGGCACTGGTGCCACAACCTGTGGGACCTGTAGTCCAACGTCCCGAGGCGGAGCCTACTGCCTCAACACTCAAAGTTCATTTTTAGTTCTTTGAAGTCTAGCTTGCATTTCTGCAAACATTTGTTGCTAGTTCTGTGGGGCAGGTGGAGGGCCCTCACTCTGGTTGTCATCTTCGGCCATAACTTTAATATGCATGCAATCAATGATGCCACACATCAGGCACGATAACAATATCCAAAGAAACCACCTCCCAGTTTAATCAATCAAACACAAGTATCAAACCAACGCAATGCACACATAGTAGTCAAAGGGGCCATGCCCTAACATTATATACATATTCATCATGCTCAATCTACATCAATCAGGAAAACAGGGCAATTTAGTTAAACAATTAAACAGATAATTAACTCAATACCAACTAACCCTGAGTCGAGCTTGTCTCTAGAAGCGATCGTACATGTTTCATCAATCTCAAGGAACCATAAACCTCAGCACGCTTTGATACCAAGCTGTAACACCCTACTACCTAGAGTCGTTACCATGCGATGTTAAAATGTATCATTAGCTCGCTAATAGAGGTTTTAGACTGAAAAGTGTGATGAAATCAGAATAAAGACTCATTTAATGAAAATTAAGTATAAAAAGGTTTGGATATCCATCAAAGTTATAAAAGTGATACACTGGGATCCCAAAATACTTTTTCATAATACATTTACAACTCAAAAGTTAGAGTATAGTCGACCTAAGCAACAAAATCAAACGTTCACAACGTGTCCCTCAAAACAAACCCCGGTCGCAATGGCCAGGTAGGCCAAACATGTACGCGCTGCTACATGCCCTCCAACTCATGCTTGGTCGGCCTTTCCCCTACCCTTACTTGCACCATTAAGCACCCGTGAGCCAAGGCCCGGCAAGAAAGCCCATGCACATAGCATATAGCAATTCATTCCCATAAGTGTATAACTTTAAATAGATAACTGACAATTCACATAATGACCTATGCCGACCCTGGTGCATTACCAGGCACCAGGATCACGGTCTTCACCAAACGGGTGAGTACAACACCCTAGATGGCCATGCCATGGGGGCCTGCATTCAACATGCTTGTTGTCATTCGGTCTTCATTTAGCATGCTTATCGTCGTTCCTAGCCTTCACCGATTAGTCATAATCATACAAACATGGCATATCAATTATGAACTTTCACACATAGCATTAAACACAGATAATTGGGCCATGCCCTGATCTACGGGCACAAACAGTTTTCTTATCTGAGTCCCCAGGTGATAATATTATGTGATCCTGAGCACGATCCCTAAATCTGAGCTTTAGCGGTAAAACCTAGTCACAATGTAATAGCACATAACCATCACAATCTAGATCAATTTTAAACCTTCAGAATAATAAACAAGCCTCTGGGACCTCGAATTCCACTAATCCGGGTAGTAGAATCCTTTCCAAACCCTTAAGATTGAGTTTTGAGCTTAAAACCCTAATCTGGCCAAAAACCTCTATTTGCATCGTAGCACCCTCAATTAGAGTCGCGGCGCACCCACAATTAGAGTCGTGGCCCTCTACAAGTTAGAGAGCCCAACCCTCAATTTCTCTGGACACACGCCATGGCTCTTCTTGCCCAGAGCCATGGCGCCAAGGCGATTCAATGAATCCCCTAGGCCTTTTGAGTTTATGCGGGCCGCGACGCTCAAGAACAGCACCATGGCACATCCCCGCAAACCCAAAATTTCCAACGTTTTTAGATTTCTAAACTCCCTGCAAATTGATGCAAACATGTTCTAATGCCAGAATTGAGTTCCAAAACACTTCCACTACACCTAGAGTAGTACATAAACCCGAAAACTTAACAGAAAACCTCATCACAACCTAACTTAATCTCTTGAGTTCAAAACCCCCAAAACACTAAAAATGTAGCCCCAAAAATTAATTAAATCAAGGTTAGAGCTTACCCCAGCTACGAATTGTGACCTTGAATTGCCTTAGACTTCCTCCCAGCTTGATTTCCCCTAGTTCCCAACCTCAAATCCTTAATTCCTAAGAAAATTCCTTCAAAGTTTCCCAATCCCCTTCCAAGCACCAAGAGAGAGAGAGATGTTACTGTTTTTTTTCCTTCCTTCCTTATCATTCTGTTGATGTCTAGAGCCTACCCCAAGTCTACCTTTAGCTTCAAAATGACCAAATTACCCCTAAGTTAACTCTTCGCCTTTTAATACCACTGAGGGCAAATCCGTCGTTTGCCATATTCCCGCGAATTCCTCAAGTATTCCTATAAATCCCCGATTATTCCCGACATACCCAAATAATCGCTAAATAACTACTTGTTACCCACTAAATCCCGAACACACGCCAAATTCCCAAAATACCCCTAAGCTCACCTTGAGTCGGGTATTCGACCCCGTTGTGATTATTCTGCTCATCTGCTCCTTAGGACCGTCTCGTATCACACATCTCAAATATATATCTACAATAATGTGGTTTCAGTCATAACACACACGTAATTTACATTTATGCCCTCAACTGGCCAAAATTACAAATATGCCCTTATTACCAGGAACGGGCCCACGTGCATATTTAATTCACCTAAACATGCATATCTAGTCATACAATAATATAATTCGAGTGATCACATAATGATACATATATTTCACAATTAATCACGTAATAACACAATTAAATCAATTATTGCCCTCTCAACACGCTAATCAAGGCACTAAGCCTTATTAGTAAATTTGGGACGTTACAGGATCCTTGCTTATTTTTGTAGTGACTGTGAGGATGTATATGCCTCCTTGGCCTTTATCATCTTCTTTTGGTTATCGTGCGTAACGAGTTTCTATAAGTCCCTATTTTATGATGAACTCTTTACGTCTTCTTCGATCTGATGATGATAGTCTTTTTGGTGCACCTTGACTATATTTTCTTTTGTACGGACATATTAACCCCTTGGGTTTTTGGAATCCTTTTATAATATTTGTGAGTGCTTGTTATTTTGTGCGAGAAGTGTCCTTCTCGTTATTATGCATAGTATTATATTTACAAGGATCCTTTTTGGCTAGACGGCTTGATGACTGCTCTAGACTTATTGGTGGATACTCTCCTTGAAGTCTTACCCCTCGTGGGGGCATTAGCCCTTGTTTGGAGGTATCTTTATCGAACCTTTTGACTCTCTTGATATCCATAAGGGTAGCTAATTCTTATGAATCCAAGAGATGGTTCTAGGCTTTTCGTTGGATGTCCACATTGGGGCCTTACCCCTCGTGGAGGTATTAGCCTTTATCCGCGAGGTTATCCTTGTAGAACCTTTTGGCTCCTTTGATATCCATAAGGGTATATAATCCTCATGAATTCAAGAGATGCCTTGCAAGGTTTTTTTTTTTTGTATACCCTGCCCCCAAGTTGTTTGTGGGATTTATTTCGTCGAGCACTTTGGTCATTCTGTTCTCAACATACACTTTGACAACTTCGGTTGACAATGGGTGTATGTGAGTTATATAAGCATTTGTATGAGGAAGGAATGTAATATGCAAGATAGAAAACACATTCATGGATAACGAGTAGAATACAAGGGCACGCATGGAAATATTACATCTACTACATTGTGAGGTGAACTAGGTGACCTTTTTTATTCATGATTTTACACATAAAACCTTACCAAATATTCCCTCCCAAGTGTGAATTGCTTAGGTCACCTTGTAGGTTCCTTCGCCCCCGCAATGATCGGCATCAAAGCTTCCAAGGTTTTGTGGGTCTTTCATGCAGGATGTTGTAGTGTTTCTTGGTTTCTTAGAGCGTTCGTGGGTGTTTTGCAGGGGTGGCTTAAAGAACAGCCCTGACCTACCGGTCCTCAGGTGATCACGATCACCTTCCACCCGGATGTACTTTAGGGCTCTTTCGTATAAGTCGCATATGCCTTCCATTTGCCTTTTGAGCATAATTTCCCACATTTTACTTTTTGAATGTATTCTTGTGGTGATGGCCATTTTAAGTTCATCCTTTTACAACCTTCCCACTTTAGCCACCTCTACATTGAAGCGTAGAATATACTTCCTCAAACGTTCACCTTCACCTTGCTTTACATACACAAGGTTCCCAGTGGGTGTCGCGTAGCCAGGGGAGGCGCGGTGTTTCCAGGAGGATTCCCTTTCATAAGGCATTGTGCATGGTTCCTTGAAGTGCGTTTCTTTAAGGTGTGTTGGGAGAGGCCCTACTGGTTCCTTCATTGGGATTTGAGAATTTTTCTTAGACTCCTTGGCTCTTATCCTTTCTCTTTGTGAAACTGCTATTATTCTTATAAGATCATGTATGGTCATATCCAGCCCCTTCCTCCTCGCACTTAACGAACTCAAAAGGTCAATGGTGATTACGGCCTATGTTCTAATCTACTTCATGGGAGGATTTGGAGAACTTTCTTTCCTCTTACTCCTTCTTCCTTGCGTTGGGTTCTGCTTTCCTTATGGACTGACGTCCTTCTGGAAGTAGGGGTGTTTGTACCATGCCCTGGCTCCCACTTTCTTGGTCGTATTTTTTACATGGAACTTTTGTGGTGCTCTAAGCAAGGGGAGTGGTTTCTTGAAGGTTGGATCCTTTCACTGCCAATGGGAGTGGTCATTTCCTTTCCTCCCTATTCTTGCCTCACATACTTGGCGAAAGGTACATCAGACTTTGCTTGTGCCATGCAATTGAGCACCTCTAACATATTTTGCATTGTTTCTTCTAAGTTATTGTTTTTAGTGCATAGTTCATCTATCTCTCTCTCATTGGCTCGAGTTATGATTTCCTCGATGACTTTGGGGTCTAAATTTTGGGGATTTAGTTCCCCATGGAACATCATTGCCATAGGTTTCCGTGATTTGGAAATTGTCCTGAGGGAAGTGTTGTAACACTCCCTGGCTTCTCCTTGTTCTCCTTTCAAGCATGCCACTCCTTCTGGGGTGGGGAGCTTAACAGGCAGGTGATATATCGAGGTCACCACTTTCAATTCTCTCAGGGAGGGTCTCCCTAATACTGCATTGAAAGTCGAAGTGCAATCTACTACAACAAAGTCTTCCATGACAGTGGTTTGCCTTGGTTGATCCCTCATGGTGAGGGCTAACTCAATTGTTCCGAAGGTTTTATTGAGTCCCTAGTGAATCTATACAAGGTGGTATGGCAGGGTTTCAATTTCCTGAGGCCCAAGCCAATCTTCTCTAATGCAGGGCGATATAAAATGTCTATGGAACTACCATTGTCCACGAGGACCCAATGCACTCTCATATTTTCTAGTCTGACGTTTAGCACCAAGGGGTCGTTGTGGAGGAAATTCACCCCTCGTTCATCTTCCTGTGTGAATATTATCGAATCTTTTTCCCCCTTAAAGATCTTTGCAGGTCACTACTCTAGGCTCATGGTGCACGGGGGTGGACTTCGTCTAGCGTCCTTGACATATCTATCTCTTCCTTTCCTTGACTCTTCTCCAAACCCTAGACCTCCAAATATCATTCTTACCTCTCCCTGCACCTTCGAGGCTCATTCTCGGGTTCATAGTGAGGCTGGCCTATCCTCCTCTAATGTCCCAAAATTCATAATAAGGCTTAGTGCCATGATCATGGGGCCAAGAGGGCATTATTGCAATATTTATGTGATTATGTGAATTGCATGAGTTATACTGTTATATGACTGAATATGCATGTTTAAGTATATTAAATGTGCAAAACAAACTACTTTTATTTAAAGGGGTGTATTTGTAATTTCGGCCCATTGAGGGTCTAATTGTGATTATAAGATTGAGACCACATTATTATGTGGATATATTTGAGATATTCGATAGGAGTCAGTTTTCGAGCAAGATAGCGGTTTAGTCACAACAGGGACTTACACCCGGCTCGGCATGAGCCAAGGGGTATTTCGGCAATTCAGTGAGTTAGCGAGACTCATTAGAGTATGAGTCGTATTCTGGGAAAATTAGTGATATTCCAGGTTTAGTGGAATTAACTGGGAATTTTAAGTATAATGTGAGACGGGAATGTATATGATGATTTTGCCCTTAGTGGGCATTGAGAGAGAAGTTTTTCCTTAGGGGCATTTTGGTCTTTTGGACCCTTAAGCTATTTTCAGTTGAGTTTATCAACTCAGAAGGAAGGTAAACATGGTGAAAGAAAATAGAAACAGAATTCTCTCTCTCTCTCTCTCTCTCTCTCTCTCACACACGTTTCTCTTTCTCTAAACTTTGGGATTTTGGAAGAGAACTTGGGTTTTAAGGATTTGCGCCAAGTTGGCCTTGGGATTTAGAACTGCTCAAGGTTCTAACAGCTCGAAATCGAACTCCATCAAAGGTAATTCAATAATTGAGTTTTAGTTCTTGGGATTTTATAGTTTTTTTGAAGCTTTACTAAATTCTTAGTTGTATGGAGTTTTGATTGAGTTTTAGAGTTGTTTACCTTATTTATGAGTTGCTAGGACCATTATTATGGTCGAAACTTGTTAAAACCATGTTTTGGAATGATTTTTGGGAAGTTGGTGATTCTTAAAATCACTGGTTTTCTAGGTTCGCAGGTCGCGCCGCAGCATTGTTCTTGGAGCATCGTGACCCTTGCGAACTCAAAGGGGCAAGGAGGTGCCTCAAACTGCCTTGGTGCCGTAGCGCTAGGTGAGTTGCACCGCGGCGCCTTCCCCGTGGTTTTGGGCTCGGGGCTATCTGACTTGTTGTGCCATAACCCTTAGTGGGGGGCAATGTGACTCTAATTGGAGAAAAAAAATAAAAAGTAGGTTTTGGGAGTTGGAAACCCAAACCTAAGGGCTCTAAAATTGTTCTACTACCTAGGTTTGTAAAATCCAAGGTCCCAGAGGCTAGGACTCAGTCCGGAAGCCTTTATTAGTTCGTTTCCTAATAGTTATTCCTTGTTATGGTTGTGGCTAGGGTGAACTGTTAGGCTCGGGAGGAAAGGACCGTACTCGAGGGTCATTAGACACTATTTACTCAGGACCTGAGGTAAGAAAAACTGCACTCGCCCTGTGTTTAGTGCTTGGCCTTGTTATAGATCATGGTTATAACCATGCTTAGAATTTTTTATTAAACACGTTGATTGCGTTGTGCTTACCTATGTTAAGGATTGACTGCTTGTCTATTACGCCTGATTAAAAAGCTCGGCTTATAAGTCGAGGGTTATCTATTATATCAGATTGAAAGGCTCGACTTATAAGTCAAGGGTTATCAATTATATTTGACTAAAAGCTTAACTTATAAGTTGAGGATTTATCCGTTGTATCTTAATGAAAGCTCAACTTATAAGTCAAGGATTTGTCTATGGTATCTGATTAAAAGCTCAGCATAATAGTCAAGGATATATCTGGTTAAAATACTCAACTTATAAGTCGAGGGTTTACAAGGCTCGGCTTATAAGTCAAGGGTTTAAAGGCTCTGCTTATGAGTCAAGGACGACAATAGTGTGCTGAACGTCGGCCAATGCGGTTAAGCTAACCAGGAAGCCTGATATACTCTTGAACAACCCTATGGCCGCCTGAAATAATAAGCACCATGTACGCTTGGCCAGGTCTAAGGCTGGTTATACAGAGAATTGGGCAATGGTCCCTATCTTGGCTTTATAGTCACTTATCTAGATTAATTACATGCACGAGTAGGGTTATTACTGCTAGGCATGCTAATTATGATTATGTGATCTGATGAGTTACTGCTTATGAGCATGATTATGTTTTCTTGCTGAGCCTCGGCTCATAGGTGCTAACTTGTTGAAGTAGAAGAAAATAAAATTTGGACTAGCCATGAGTTGGAGAGCTTCAGGGATAGGGTGAACATATGCGGCCTGCTCAACCACCACGGCCGAGGGTATTAGTTGGAACTAGGGTTGGACCCTTATTTTTCCACTTAGGACAAATTTTGTATTCATTTTGAGTTGTAATAGTTTTTAACTCTATTGGGATCCCAAGTATTGTACTCAAACTCTTTTAATGAAATGATTGACTTTTGACCAAAATTTTTAGTACCTAAACATGTGGTTAGTTTCTATTACACGTTTTAAGTCCAAATGACTAGTTTAACGAGTTAAGCACTATTTAATTACACAGTGTAAGGGTCCTGGATTAGGAGGACATTACAACTCAGTATCAGAGCAGTTTAAGTTTAAGGATTCTTAAAGATTGGCTGGGCATGTACACTCGCCACTAAAGACAAGTTCGATTCAGGGTTCGATAACTATTGATATGAATTTGTGTTTATCTGCCTATTTGATATATGAATGTCTTATTTGCATGCTTGATTGAGAAGCATGAGTTATACTGATAGGGCCTGGCCCTTGACAGCTATGTGAATGATAAAAGACGTACTTATTAGCCCATTGCTACTATGAATATGGATGAAATGCTTATTAGCATTGTTATTTGTTTATAACTGCTAAACGTGTGATTGTTAGCACTAGTATTTCTTCTGAAAGCTAGAAAATGCTTATTAGCTTTGTTATATGCATATTAGCACCCTGATTGAGCATGAACATGAATTGACTTGCTTATTAGCATGACTACTGTATGTGAAAACTATTAAATTTCTTATAATCACTATTATTGCATGTGTATGCTTAATTGTTCGGTCCTCGACCTTGGGGTGGTTCTGGACACCGTTATTGTTTTCTGATATGTCGAGTCATTAATTGCATATAGACTTGGAAGTATGCTTCCAGGACAATCAAATGAACCAATCTGAGCTGGAATTTAAATTACAGACAACGACCAGAGTCAGAACTCTCCACCAGCTCCTAAGTACTGACAACAAGTGCTTGTTGACATGCAAGCTAGATTACAGAGGCAAGAATAAAAGATCCGCCTACTGAGACAGTAGCAGGTTCCAGTAGGGAACATTGCACCAGTTGTGCCACCTATTGTTGCACCAGGATTACAGCAATAGCCAGGGGCTAAGAATAGGTGGGAGCCTCTTTATGAGCGCTTCCAGAAGCAGCATCCTCCTAACTTTGAGGGAGGGCCAGATCCACTACGAGTTGAGCAGTGGATGGGTATGACCACCTCTATCATGGAATTTATGGGGGTGGTAGGTAATGACAGAGTGGCTTATGCCACATTCATGTTTCGAAAGGCTGCCCGAATATGGTGGGAAGTGGTATCCCAGACCAGAGAAGTAAAGACTCTGAGCTAGGAATAGTTCAATGAGAAATACTATAACGATGCAGTCAAATCTGCAAAGGCAAATGAGTTCAATAATCTGGTGCAGGGTGCCATTACTGTTACAGAGTACACTCTGAAATTTGATAGGTTGGCCAAGTTCGCTTCAGACTTTGTGCCAACAGATGTGATAAGAAATGAGAGATTTGTTCGAGGCCTAAATGTTATGAAAGCCCAAGATGTTAAAATTACTTCTGTACCTGGAGTGACGACTTATGCTCAAGTAGTGGAGAAGGTCCTTACTGCTAAGGGCACTGAAAACAAGATCTAGCACGAGAACGCAACCAGAAGGGATACAAGGAGGGTGGGACCTCCCTTTACTAGATCTGGTAGGGGCGGAGGCCCTAGTGACTAGAAGAGGAAGGCCCCAGACACTATTACAATTTCAAGCCCAAACAGGAGGCCACGGGGTATACAGGTTAGCCACTAGGGCGCCAATGAAAGCTATAGTACTTATGCAGAATGTGCCGGATGCAGGAGACGTCATTTGGGAGAATGTCGAGCGGAGGCCTGGTTTTTATGTGGTACAGTTGGGCACCTTAAGAAAGATTTCCCAAGGGTGAAGAAGGAAGACAGCTTGGCTCCAACCCGAATGTTCGCATTGACAAAGTCAGAGGCTGAGGCTCGACCCTCAATAGTGACAGGTCAGGTCTCTAGTGCTGTCACTTCCTATACTATTTTGATTGATTATGGGGCTACACATTCCTTTCTATCTAGTAGAGTGATTGATAGGTTGTGTAGACCATGTGAGTATTATGTAGTGGGATTTGGGACTTTATTGCCTACTAGGGATATGGTAGTTTCTAGGAGATGAGTCAGATCATTACCGGGAGAGGTGAATAGTAGAGAGTTATCAGTAGATCTGATTAAGCTTGTCACAAATAACTTTGATATGATTCTGGGTATGGATTGGCTAGCCAAATCAGTGGCAACCATAGACTATAAGAAAAAGATGGTAATCTTTGAACCTCAAGGTGAGGACCCGTTTGTATTTGTGGGAAATGTGCACGGACCCCGTATTCCTACGATATTAGCATTGAGAGTTAGAGACCTATTGCGAGGTGGTTGCATAGGATTCCTAGCTAGTGTGCTGGATCCCACTATTGTTGTGCCAGTTGGACTTGAGGAGACCAGGTTAGTATGTGAGTTTCTGGATGTATCTCCAACATAGTTACCAGAGTTTTCGGCCCACAGAAAGATAGAATTTGTTATTGAATTGGCACCGGGGACAAAGCCAGTGTCTAGAGCACCATACAGAATGGCTCCAGCAGAATTGAAGGGAATGAAGGTTCAGTTGCAGGAGTTACTGGACTTGGGGTTTATCAAGTCTAGTTTCTCACCATGGGGTGCTCCAATTTTATTTGTAAAGAAGAAGGATGGTTCTCTGAGGATGTGTATTGATTACAGAGAGCTGAACAAGTTGACTATCAAGAACAAGTATCCATTGCTAAGGATTGATGATTTGTTTGATCAGCTACAGGGCAAGACTGTATTCTCAAATATTGATATTCGATCTGGTTATCACCGACTGAGGATCAAGGAAGATGACATTCCAAAGACATCCTTTAGTACCAAGTATGGGCATTATGAGTTCTTAGTCATGTCATTTGGATTAACTGATGCCCCAGCGGCCTTTATGGATCTGACGAACAGAGTGTTCAAGGATTACTTGGACAGGTTTGTGATAGTCTTCATCAACGACATCCTGGTTTATTCTCAGTCGGAGGTAGAGCATGAGCAGCATCCCCAGTTGGTATTGCAAAGGTTAAGGGAGCACAGATTGTATGCCAAGCTCTAGAAGTGTGATATCTGGTTATCTCAGGTGACGTTCCTCGATAACATAGTCAGCAGAGATTGAATTAAGGTGGATCCGACCAAGATTGAGGCCGTCAGGGATTGTCCAAGGCCAAGAATTGCTTCAAAGATTAGAAGTTTCCTTGGATTGGCCAGGTATTATTGACGTTTGGTGGAAGAGTTCTAAAGGATTACAACATCACTGACAGAGTTGACATGCAAGAACCTGAAGTTTGTATGGTCAGATAGGTGTAAGAACAACTTCCAGGAGTTGAAGTGATGATTGATCACTTCTCTGGTTCTGAGTCCTCCTTCAGATCAGGAGAAGTTTGTGGTTCACTATGATGCATCGAAGTAAGGGTTAGGATGTGTCCTTACACAAGCAGGAAAGGTGATTGCCTATGCATTACGATAGTTAAAGGATTATGAACAATGGTGCCCTACACATGATCAGGAGTTGGTAGAAGAGATGACTAGAGCAGGTATAGAGTTGGTGGTGGGTCAGTTAGCTAACCTCACCTTACAGCTACTCTTCTGGAGAGAAATAGGGAAGGACAAATGAATGATCCTCAGTTGATGAGGCACAGAGAGGATGTTCTAGCTGGAATTGCTAAGGACTATACCATTTCAGAGACGAGTTTACTGAGATACATGGGGCGGATTTGTGTTTTAATGGACTCTACTGTTAGACAACATATTTTGGATGAATCACATACGACGTTGTACTCGCTCCATCTAGGCAACACGAATATGTATCAGGATTTAAAATCGCTATATTAGAGGCCTGGCATGAGGAAATATGTAATTGAATATGTGGCTAAGTGCCTAACGTGTCAGCAAGTGAAAGTTGAACACCAGATACCAGTAGGGCTATTACAGCCTTTGGGTATTCCTAAGTGGAAATGGGAGGACGTTACTATGGATTTCGTAGTAGGATTACCGAGGATCGTAGGTCAGTATGATTCTGTTTGGGTGATTATGGATTGGTATACCAAATCAGCCCATTTCTTGCAAGTGAGGATGAACTTTACAGTGGATCAGTACACTGATCTTTATGTGAAAGAGATAGTATGCCTTCATGGGACTCTTGGGTTCATTGTGTCAAATCAGGACCCTATTTTTAAATCCAAGTTTTGGGGAATTCTATAGAAGGCTATGGGGACACAACTGAAGTTTAGTACTACCTATCATCCTCAAACAGATGGACAATCTGAGAAGACGATACAGATATTAAAGGACATGTTGCGAGCATGTGTGCTGGACTTTGAAGGGTCCTGGATTAAGTATTTGTCATTGATTGAGTTTTCCTATAATAATAGCTTCTTATGAGATGTTGTATGATAGGAAGTGCAGATCCCACATCCATTGGGACGAAATGGGTCAAAGGAAATATTTGGGTCCTAAAGCAGTTCAGAAGACCAATGAGGTTATTGAGAAGATTAGAGCTCGGATGCTCACTTCTCAGAGTAGACAGAAGAGCTACATTGATCCTAAGCATGAAGACATAGAAATCCAGGTTGGGGACTATGTTTTCCTCAGTGTTTCACCATTGAGAGGGTGAAGTGGTTTGGGAAGAAGGGCAAGCTGAGCCCTAGGTTCATGGGACCTTTTGAGATCCTGGAAAGGATGGGTCAGGTAGCCTATAGGTTGGATTTACCCCCATCGATGTCAGCAGTTCATAACGTATTCCATATTTCAATGCTTCAGAAATATGTGTCAGGTGTAACTCATGTGTTGAGTTATGAGGATCTGGAGCTACAGACAGATTTGTCATATGAGGATCGACCAGTTCAACTCTTGGATAGAAAGGAAAAAGTATTAAGCAATAAAACCTTACCTTTGGTTAAGGTATTATGGAGGAACAATAAGGTCGAGGAAGCAACCTGAGAATTAGAGTTAGACATGCGGGATTAGTATCCCGAGCTGTTCAGGTAAATTTCGAGGGAAAATTTTCTATAAGGAGGGGATAGTTGTAACGTCCCAAAATTCCATATAAGGCTTAGTGCCTTGATTAGGGGGAAAGGAGGGCATTATTGGAATATTTGTATGATTATGTGAATTGTATGGGTTATATTATTATATGGCTGATTATGCATGTTTAAGTGTATTAAATGTGTGAAACATGCCTGCTTTTATTTAAAGGGTGTATTTGTAATGTTGGCCCATTGACGGTCTAATTGTGATTATATGATTGAGACCACATTATTATCTAGATATATTTGAGATATTCGACAGGATTCGGTCCTTTCGAGCAAGATAGCGGTTTAGACACAACGAGGACTTATACCCAGCTCGGGGTGAGCCAAGGGGTATTTCGATAATTCGGTGAGTTACCGGGACTCACTAGAGTATGAGTCGTATTTTGGGAAAATTAGTGATATTCCATGTGTTAGCATAATTAATTGGGAATTTTAAGTATAATGTGAGACTAGAGTGTAAATGACGATTTTTCCCTTAGTGGGCTTTGAGATAGAAGTTTTTCCTTAGGGGCATTTTGGTCTTTTGGACCCTTAAGTTATTTTCAGCTGAGTTTATCAACTCAAAAGGAAGGAAAACATGGCAAAAGAAAACAAAAAAAATTCTCTCTCTCGTTCTCACGTTTCTCTCTCTCTAAACTTTGGGATTTTGGAAGAGAACTTGGGTTTTAAGGATTTGAGGCAAGTTGGCCTTGGGATTTAGAACTGCTGAAGGTTCTAACAACTGGGAATTGAAGTCCATCAGAGGCAATCCAAAAACTAAGTTTTAGTTCTTGGGTTTTTATAGATTTTTTGAAGCTTTACTAAATTCTTAGTTGTATGGAGTTTTGATTGTGTTTTAGAGTTGTTTACCTTATTTCTGAGCTTTCGGGACCATTATCATGGACAAAACTAGTTACAATCATGTTTTGGGATGATTTTTGGGAAGTTGGCAATTCTTAAAATCGGTTGTTTTCTGGGTCCGCAGGTCGCTCCGTGACACTATTCTTGGAGCGCTGCGACCCTTTATGAACTCAGAAGGGCAACGAGGTCCCTCGAATCGCCTTGGCATCGTGACGCTAGGCGGGTCACATTGCAGTGCATGCCCTGTGGTTTTGGGCTCGGGGCTCTTTGACTTGTTGCGCTGCGACCGTTAGTGGGGGGCGGCGCGACTCTAATTGGGGAAAAAATAAAATGTAGGTTTTGGGAGTTGGAAACCCAAACCTAAGGGCTCAGGAATGGTTCTACTACCTGGGTTAGTAGAATTCAGGGTCCCGGAGGCTAGGACTCAGTTTGGAAGCCTTTATTAGTTCGTTTCCTGATAGTTATTCCTTGTTATGGTTGTGACTAGGGTGAACCGTTAGGCTCAGGAGGAAAGGACCGTACTCGGGGGTCGTCAGACACTATTTACTCATAACCTGAGGTAAGAAAACTGCACTTGCCCTATGTTTAGGGCTTGGCTTGGTTATAGAACATGGTTATAACCATGCTTAGAATGTTTTATTAAACATGTTGATTGCGATGTGCTTACCTGTGTTAAGGAATGATGAGTAGGGTTATTACTGCTAGGCATGCTAATTATGATTTTGTGATCTCATGATTTACTGTTTATGAGCATGATTATGTTTTCTTGCTAAGCCTCAACTCACAGGTGCTAACTGGTGTAGGTAAAGGAAAAGAAAAGTTGGATCAGCCGTGAGTTGGAGAATTTCAGGGGCAAGGTGTACATATGCGGCCTGCTCGACCGCCACGACCGAGGGTATTAGTTGGAAAGAGGGTTGGACCCTGATTTTTCCACTTAGGTAGGCTTTTGTATTCATTTTGAGTTGTAACAGTTTTAAACTCTGTTGGGATCCCATGTATTGCACTCAAACTCTTTATTGAAATGGTTGACTTTTGACCGAAATTTTTAGTACCTAAAATTGTTCTTTGTTTCAATTACACGTTTTAATTCCTAACAACTCATTTTTCTAGTTAAGCACGATTTAATTACACAGTGTAATGGTCCTGAATTAGGTGGATGTTACACCTCCGGTTTTGGGTTCTCCCTTCTGACATACTTGCCTAGGTGCCCCCTGTGTATGAGTTCCTCGATTTCCACATTCAAATGGGTATACTCCGCCGTGGTGTGGCCTATATCCTTTTGGTATTGGCAATACTTACTAGGGTCCCTTTTAGATTGGTCTCTTTGTTGGTAATAGTGTCCTTAAAGCAATTGTAGTTGACAAATGTTTTAAATGAAATAAATAATTGAATTTAATTATTATATATATAGATTATGTCCGATACGATATTGATAATATTAAGTAAATATCAGAAAATTCCAAAGTTTATTTATGCGGTCTTAATCTCATATTGGTATGAGAGGGTCGAGATTAAGATAATAAACTTAAAACAGTTTGCAGTAAAATAAAGTTATGGAATCTTTAGATTAATTACTGCTAGTACGGTCCACTAGTATTATGAATACATGGACCTAGATCCGAGTTATTAGTGTAGTAGGAAACTTTAGTGGAGGTACTTTGCATGCTGAGAGTATGTACAACTTGACCAGATGTGATTTGTTAATACTTGTTTAAACATTGTTTCATAGTATTAATCATACACATCAAACGATAATCATATACTTGATGATCTTAATCCTAAGATTGCTATGAACTCCGATGTATATCATCTAATCTTTTGATTCATGTGTTATGGTTTTTCATAATGATGAGGCTAAGAACAATTGTTTTGGGGACTGAATGATGAATATGGCTGGGGACATAGTTTAACAGATATGGAATTTATACCTTCTTATAGATTGAATAATGGTTCCCTATTGGGTTGGCTTTTGGAACTGAAAAGGTTATGAGTGCTCACCTCACAAACTTGTTGTGACACAACCTTCACTAGTAAAGTCAATGGTACTCTAGGAATAAGATATAGCTAAAGGGGTAAAACGATAATTTTATTCTCTTTTAACTATGAACCATTAATAGAGGATTAATGTTGTATATAATGATTATATCAATGTACACTTTATTCTTTAATAAAGTACTCAGTAAATATATGCCTGTAATTATCAAGAGTTCAATCTCATATTTATAGTGGAGTAGTCATGAGATTAATAAATACTATTATTTAATCAAAGAGCTTTGATTAATAATATAATATTTATTGGAGCTTGATATTATAGGTTCATAGGTCCCCAAGGTGGCTCTATCAACACAATATCAAGGTAAGAGTTGATACAAGGGTATAACTGTAATTTGAGAATTTGAGAAGAATTTTATTCTTCGTGTCAAGTATACAATTATATGATAATTGAGGTTGAATAATTAATTTGGAATTAATTATTAATTTTTAAAAATATATTTATTAATTTAAATATATAAATTTTTGACTTTCATATATATAAATTAATTAATTAATTTTTTAAATTAATTATTTTATATGAGTGGGAGAAAATAAAATTGGTAAGTCAAAAATAGTTTTTGATTTATTGAATTTTAAAAGATGATGATACTGATGATCATCATTTTGAATTTTGAATTTAAATTTAAATTTTGAAATATGGTTGTCATATTTTTCCTTAAAAATATTAATACCTTATTTTGTGGGAAATTGATTTTAATTAAATAAAAGAAAAATGAAAAATCTCGGAAAAGGGAATAGTGGGTCACGCATGACAAAGTCCTGAGACTGTGCCATGCGTGTACTACATATACTGATATTATATCAATGTAGTTTTTAGTTTATTTATTTAATAATTTGAAAATAGTTTTTTCAAATTTGGTAAGTTAGATATTTACCTAAATCAAATCCTATCATCATTATGATATTATTATTATTATTATTATTATTATTGTTATTATTATTATTATTATTATTATTATTATTATTATTATTATATTCCTATTATTATTAGGAATAATAAGGTAATATGAATATCTATATATATATATGATATAGAATAAAGAGAAGAAAGAACATTGGACAATACAACACAACACACAATTCAGAATAGTTCTCAGAGTTTTTTTCGAACAAAACTCTTTCTTTTTCTTCTTCATTCTAGTCATTCTCAGACCATAATCCAAGTTCTCATGTGTTGACAAATACTTGTGATTCCAAAAATTGCAAACTCATGTTTTCTATGTGCCCCCACACATCTTGAGGTGTAGAGAACGCTCTGAAAGATCGTAGTTTGAGTGCTTAAAGCTTCGGATAGGAAGATCAAAAAATATACGAAAAGACTCAAGGACACTTGATAGGCTTCAAGAGGTAATTGTACATGTTCTTGATTTTTTTTGGTGTTTATACGTAATGTATAAATTTATATTATATTTATATATTCGTTACATGATTAATAATATTATATGTTAATGTTTCTGGATTGTTTTCTTGGTCATATAAACTGTTTATATGATTAATGAAAACATTTTATTGTTGTTGTTCCTGTAAACAATGGGCCAACCACGCCAATTTTGCTGTGTGCTCTGAATATTTTTCAAACAATTGGTACCGGAGTAGGTCATTATTCTATACATATTATTAATTTTTGTGTGGGGTTATATGCATTTTTATATTATATGTGATATATGTTTGAATGAATGGATGTTTATTTTCATGATGATAGATTCTTAAGGGTTATTTATAATGGTGGTTTTGGGTTTAGGAATTGTTCTTAAAATTTTTAGATGAAAAATGTAAGCCATTTTGGGGCATAGAATTTTTATAATTGTTTGTTTAAAAATAATGGGTAAAATTCTATTGGAGCTCGAGCCCAAGCCCCAAGCTGAGCCAGCCAGCCAGCCCGTGCATGCCTGCCAGGCACCGCGCCTG